>NC_136353.1:2059469-2214395 GCF_964198595.1 Lampetra fluviatilis
TTTTATGTAACCAGGCCAAGCCCACTTGAGCTGCTGTACCGCTCTTATGATTTGAAGCTTTCGTGAGTGCAGGAATCCATACTCTTTGGTTCTTTCGGTAAAGTCACGTAGGTCAGAAAATAAAATAAATCACGACGTTTCGTGCGAAAAGCGTCCGCTCTTGTTTTCAGAAGCGACCTGCCCACACAACAAAGGTGGGCTTTGTCAACGTGTGGAAATGACTTATCGGTCAAAGGCTCTAAACGCGTGCTGATGTTCACTTTTAAATGTGGAGTTGCATCCGGAGGAAAATCCACGCCACCACGGAGAGAGAGGGAGACACGCAAACTCGGTTATGTTGATTTGATCCTCAATTATTTGGTGGAGTGAGGAACCATTGAAAACTTTTGGTTTAGCCATGTTTGTTTGTGGTAGTACAGAGTTAGACTGATACCTTTAATGTAAGTTGTCTTATGGTTGTTATTGTTTGACTTTCATCCCACTAGGATTTTTGCACACAGCGTTGAAATACGGTGTTTTTTCTGCTGTTTTTTCCTGGATTTTTCTGTTGCGTGTAGTCACTTTAAGATGGTTTTTGTTTATGTTTTTGTTTGTTGCAGTTGCCCCCGAGTCAAGAGCCGCATGGCTCACGGGGTTATCTATATATAAAAGGGAAATTTGTGAATGTGTGTCTGTTCGAAATGTTTAGCATACGTTCCGACATGCAACAAACTTTAAATTTGGCATGTGGGTAGCTTCCAGATTGTATACAATGCAAAAAGTATAAAAATTTACTTTTGCATTTGGGGGGGGGGGCGCAATAATGGATATATTTTGCACAGCAAGTGAACGGTGACCTCACGTCTGTGATTTCACCCGCATGCGGCAGCGTCTGCTGACGTCACGCACCCCCCACCCTCCGCGTAGGCCGTGGATTCTTTCAAGACAAGAATCCAAGTCTCGGGCGAATCCATGAAGTAAAGCTAAGACCTAACAAATGAAACTGAAACATTAATACTGAGCAGATGAAGGTGTGTGGCCAGGCATGGTTCTGGACACGCCACCACCTGTTTAACACGGCAGTGTGTGGCAGTGTCAAGTTTGTGTTTGCAGTAAAGTCTATTAACTCTAATGAACACGGAGGTTATATGAAAATAATGGTTTCTTTTTTGTTTTCATCTGGAACTCTTTATGATAATGGAAGCAGTCAGGAAGTTGACACAGCACACATGCAGCTGACGTTAGATCTGTTCATCCCAGCATTCAAGGAAATCTGAGCCTGGCTTCACACCTCTAAGTTGCGATTGAACATGAATTTATGCATAACACAAGTAGTATTATTTTCAACACCCTTTGCTATGTCAGCTGAATTTAGCTCTGATAAATATTCATTTCGTAGCCAGACAGCCAAAATTGTGTGCTTGGAGTTTTGGGTTAACATTGATTTTGAAGATACGAGGGCTTCCAGGAGTGTGTATGACCATTTGCCCTCTGATAGTGCGCCATAACAGCCCGTGTGATGAATTTGGGAAACTTTTTAACTCTATCATGAATATATGAATACGTATAGACGTGTTAGTCACGTGTGACTGTTTTTATATACTCTTTGGTTCTTTCGGTAAAGTCACGTAGGTTGAAATAAAAGACGTAATATTTTTTTAAACACGCTTTTTTGAAATGTACTAGTAATGGAAGAACTCCACGACTCCAGGGATTGGCCCCGAGGCTTGCCGTAACATAAGCGACCGTGCTCAATTATAGCCAACGTCAGTTTACCGTGGACAATTAGGCCCAAGCCGAGACATAACATGTAAAAAAGATTGTTTCAAAAAATATTTTTAATGATAGAATATAGTATTGTCATCAGTATGGCATAAGTATACCAAGTTTGCAGTCGATACCACATTGGAAATTGGGTTAAAATGGAGTTACAAGATTTGAAGGATACAACAACGACAACAATGACAACAACAACAGACAGAGTGAGTTAAATGAAAGCGTGTATTAAAATAAATCACAGCAGACATCTCGGCTATCGCGATTTTCACCCGAAGACGAACGCTTGTGTTGCGTTCGAAACGTCGTGATTTCATTTTATTTATACCTACGTGACTTTACCGAAAGAACCAAAGAGTATGGATTCCTGCAGTCATGAAAGCTTCAAATCAAGATTGTGTACATATATATGCATATATTCATTCCTCTGTGCCTCGATACTGACGTGTAGATGGTATTTTCTGTCTGCAGCTGTCGCTTCCTCTGCAGAATTGGTCTGATGGAGCACAGGCAGTCAGCGCGGCTCGGTACGGCAAGGCAACAATGGGACCAGGGTGCATACAGCACGGATCGGACTGGAAGTTTGACACAGCACCAAAAAAAACACACGGGAGAGAAACCCTTCAACTGCACTCTGTGTGAGATGGCGTTTGCAGATTCATCTACTCTTCAAAGACACCAGATAAAACACACGGGAGATAAGCCCTTCAAGTGCACTCTGTGTGAGATGGCGTTTGCAGATTCATCAACTCTTCAAAGACACCAGAGAACACACACGGGAGAGAAACCCTTCCAGTGCAGTGTGTGTGGGAAGTCATTTTCACATTCATCTATTCTTGGAACACACCAGAGAACACACACAGGAGAGAAACCCTTCAAGTGCAGTGTGTGTGGGAAGGCATTTTCACAGTCACACCATCTTGCACAACACCAGAGAACACACACAGGAGAGAAACCCTTCCAGTGCAGTGTGTGTGGGAAGGCATTTTCACAGTCATGTGATCTTGCAATACACCAGAGAACACACACAGGAGAGAAACCCTTCAAGTGCAGTGTGTGTGGGAAGGCATTTTCACATTCATCTGATCTTTCAACACACCGGAGAACACACACAGGAGAGAAACCCTTCAAGTGCAGTGTGTGTGGGAAGGCATTTTCACAGTCACACCATCTTGCACAACACCAGAGAACACACACAGGAGAGAAACCCTTCAAGTGCAGTGTGTGTGGAATGGCGTTTGCAGATCCATCAAATTGTCGAAAACATCAGAGAACACACACAGGAGAGAAACCCTTCAGGTGCACTCTGTGCGGGAAGGCGTTTGCACGGTCACAACGTCTTAAAGAACACCAGAGAACACAGAAGCATCAGAAGATCCACAAGGAGTGGACTCTGAAATCAGCTTGTGAAAGTCAAAGTGCCGTATGGAGCCCATCCCTCATGAAACATGTACCGGAAGAAAATCCCAGCTTGGGCACTTGTAAAGGTATCAAGGCGGAATTTGAAGAGGTGATTGTGAAATGTGAAGAGGTGACGGTGAAGAGCGAAGAAGTGAAGGTAAAATGTGAAGATGAAGATTCGACTCCAAAATGGGACCTTCACATCGATGGAGGCAACGTGAAGCAGGAGGGGAATTCTGACTGTGAGGCAGAGCGAGGCAACTCACAGCAGTTTGTGGAAGTGGAGGTGTGGGTGGACTTCCTAGGCAATACAAAGTCAAATGGAGACCCGTTAGATGTATAAGCTTGAGACGATGTCGCTCCCAATAGATGCACCTTTGTGACAGACCTTTAATGAAAATAATGTTAAGAAGAACATTTAAATCCTAGGTTCAACCTGCAGGGTAAGAGTGGCCAGTCTTGGTGGATCCGTGGGTTGGGTAGATATTTCGCCAGGAGCCTCAGTGATTCAAACTGAACCCTAATGGGAGCCTTCGTCTGGCTTTGTGAGCCTCAGTGATTCACACTAAAGCCTATGGGAGCCTTAGTCTGGATCTGTGAGCCTCAGTGATTAACACTGAAGCCTATGGGAGCCTTAGTCTGGCTCTGTGAGCCTCGGTGATTAACACTGAACCCTATAGGAGCCTTCGTCTGGCTCTGTGAGCCTCAGTGAATAACACTGAAGCCTATGGGAGCCTGAGTCTGGCCCTGTGAGCCTCAGTGATTAACACTGAAGCCCATGGGAGCCTGAGTCTGGCTTTGTGAGCCTCGGTAATTAACACTGAACGCGATGGATGGGAGCCAGTGACATGTGGTGAGGTCAGTGGCTGGGGAGGCACCGGGGGCGTGGCCTCACCGAGGGGGGGCGTGTCTGACACGCCCCCCCTCAGTGAGGCAGATGTGATAGCTGCCTCCCCTGGTGCTTTTTCATTGCAGTTTCATGACGAGACCAGCGAGCCTACGTATCTTTAAACACATACAGTAGAACCTCTGGTCACGAACGCTTCTGACCACGACCAAATTGGGTTCCGACCAAAAATTTGACAACGTTTTTGAATCTGGTCACGAACACATACTCGGGTGGCGATCAAATACGGTCGCGGCCGATTTCCCCTTCAGCGCCATTTTTTTTGTTGAATTACACAGCGTAACAGTTATGTATATATCTTTTGCTATATAAAATTCCTAGTAAAATATACATTTTGTGAGTGTAGTCGTACCCCTCCCCCCTCATTCAAGCCATTATTTAGAGAGCGAAAGCGCCGAGTACGTAAATCGCTAGCAAAAGAACCTGTTAATCTCTTCTCGCATCATTCATACGATGATGCGGTGAAGTAAATGTTCATACGATTTTACGGTGGATGCTTCCAAAAAAATACTGTACCCAAATATTACTTTTAACTTACTTTCAATAGAAACATGAATTTCTCAGAATCGACCGACTAATGTAGCAGACGAAACAGTAATCTTGTTGAACGATTCTAAACCTTGTCGCGGCAATGTTAGTTTTTTCTGTTCAAGGTTTTCTCAGTGTTTTGCAAAGTTTTTACATTTATTCTAGATTTGAAGCTTTCGTGACTGCAATGATTCATATTCTCAGGTTTTTTCGGTAAAGTCACGTAGGTAAAACATTAAAAGTAATGAAAGTAAAATAAAACAAAACAAAAATAAAAATAAAATTCACGACGTTTCGGAGGCAACACAAGTCTCCGTCATCAGGCGGGACCGTCACAGCCAGATTAGCTGCATCAAGGGTGCAGCTAATCTGGCTGCTAATCTGGCTGTGACGGTCCCGCCTGATGACGGAGACTTGTGTTGCCTCCGAAACGTCGTGAATTTTATTTTTATTTTTGTTTTGTTTTATTTTACTTTCATTACTTTTAATGTTTTACCTACGTGACTTTACCGAAAAAACCTGAGAATATTTTTACATTTAGTTTACTATTACACTGAATTTTATGGCATAATTAAAATGTTTGCTTAAAAATCTTTAAAAAACTATATGCAGTTCGTAGGAGTCTGGAACGGATTAATCGTATTTACATACAATCCAATGGGGAAATTAGGTTTGAGTCACGACCAAATCGGGTTGCGACCAAAGTTATGCAACGAATTATGGTCGTGACCAGAGGTTCTACTGTACTTGAACTAAGTTACCCGGACCATGGAAGGCGAGGACATGTAATGAAGGGGTCTACAAACATTCCATTGGTGACATGCTGAGATAGTAACAGGCACGCCCTTACTGCCTGCGTTCCATCCAGTGTCTGAGGGGTTGCGCAATCAGAGGGGAGGCTGAGCGCGTCGCTGCCTCACCTCTCGTCTCTCCCTGTACTTGCAGTGAAGCTCCGCAAATTTGGCGATTTTGACTATACATAAGTAATTAAGAAAAACACTTTTTCAAAACACGCTTTTATGAAATGTACTAGTAATGGCAGAACTCCACGACTCCAGGAAGTGGCCCCGAAGCTTGCCATAACTTAAGGGACAGTGGCCAATTACAGCCAAAGTCAGTTGACAATTAAACCCAAGCCGAAACATAACATTTAAAAAATAATGTTTTAAATGTTTATTTTTAATGATAGAATATAGTATTGTCATCAGTATGACACACCTATACGAATTTTGCATTCGATACGAAATTGGGAATACGGTTGAAATTGTGTAACAAGATTTTTGGATACAACACATACAGTAAGTTTAAATAAAAGCGTGTTAAAAGTTAAAAAAAAATCTATGTTTTGGATCTTTTTTATGATATAATATTGTGTTGTCATCAGTATGACGTTGCTATACCAAGTTTGCAGTCGTTAGCACATTGGGAAGTGTGTAAAATTTGAGTTACAAGATTTCGTTTTTGAGGATACAACAGACGAATTGAGTTAAATATAAGCGTGTAAAAATGATTGTAATCATCTTCTTGGTTCTTTCGGTAAAGTCACGTAGAAGGGAAATAATAAAAATAAAACAATCATTCTCACGACGTTTTGGTCACAACGCAAGCAGCCGTCCTCAGGTGACAGACCTGCTTGTGTTGTGGCCGAAACGTCGTGAAAATTATTTTATTTTATGTTTTATTATTTCCCTTCTACGTGACTTTACCGAAAGAACCAAGAAGATGAATCCCTGCAGTCACGAAAGCTTTAAATCGAAAATGATTGGAATCGTACAGAAATGACATAACACCCAATTTCAAAGCAGATGCGGTCCACCCTTCTGAAACGCCCTGTAATTTACGAGTTGTAAATAATTGTAACCAAACACAATAAACCAGACACGTGAATTTGTGAACTTTCACTGCAACTTGTGTAGAGACCTTTAATCTGTGTAATTGGCCACGTGTGTGTGTACATACAAAGACAAAGATCCCCCCCGGTATAGCCTTCACAGACTATTGGGGCAAGTGCTGTTAGCGGGTGGCGATGTTCGCACACCGCACCGGGTACGCATTTGAGGCTGAGTCGATGTAGGGGTGGCTCAGGACCGGTTAAATAAATGTTTTCTCCTACAACATCAGAGTGCAGCGCCACGTTAAATACGCACTACAATGACTAGTTTAAAGCGATTTGAAGCATGTTTTTTTTTGGGGGGGGGGGCAGAGGTTTGTGACGTCATATTTGAGGGGGGTCTGACTTTTTGTGAGGGGTCAAAAATCGGCCAAAATCGCGTGACGTCATTTATAGACGTCCCCTATACGCAAAACTTGAACTCTGACTCCCGTTCTCTGACGTCACCACTAAGCATTACCTCATCGGCGTGAAACTCCAGGGGGGGCGGTGCGCCTCGCTAGTGACGTCATGTCACCCCTGCTTGGTCACCGCCTATGTTCTGGTACAATCCTTATTTAGGCAAAGCTGCGCCCAGTGACTGGCGGCTCATTAACGCGAGGTAACGAGAAGCTACCGCTGAAATCTGAGGTGAGAGATTTTCATCGTGGTGGTGGTTGTGGTGGTGGTGGTTGTTGTTTACCCAGGTAGAGCCTCTCTCTCGTAGGGATGTCAATTGAGTCGCAGCGAGTATGGGAATCCATGTCAAGGTTGGGACATTACAACGTGGGGCCCAGCCACGCGGGGCCTCGCCTCCTGCCCTCGCCTGAAGGCCTTTGCTTAAATTCTCTCGCTTCAACTTGATCTGGAAGCTTTCGTGACAGCATCAGAAATACAATAAATGAAGATACAACCAATTTAATTAAGTTTTTTCATTTATTTTAGTTTTTTTCATAATATTTTTTTAATACAATTTTCTTTTCGTAAAAAAATTAAAAACAAAATGTATTTAGTTTCATTTATTTTTGTTGTTTTTTCATAATATTGAACTTTTAATAAAACATTTTTTTAAAATAAAAAATTAGAATTTCTTTTTTATTTAGTCGTTTCATTTTATTTTTTACCTACGTGACTTTACCGAAAGAAACAAAAATAATTATCTCGGTTGAACTTGATCTGGAGCTTTCGGTAAAGTCGCGTAGAAAGAAAACATTAATTAAGTAATAGCATACGACGTTTCCTTTGCGACACGAGCAATCACCATCAGGTACAAATGAATGAGAAAGCAAAGCTTGTAAACTTAGAACTATATTCTTTGGTTCTTTCGGTAGAGTTACGTAGGTATAAATTAAAATTAATTTAGAACTACAATGCAATACAACACAACACAGCGAGTCGGCTAACATTACAGTCAACACCCCACCTGGTTGATTAACGTTCTTCCAAAGATTGCTAAATTTGAGAGAACTAAACACAGACACGGAGACACACAGACACAATCAGAGAGAGATACAGACAAACAGAGAGACACATAAGCAGAGAGAGATGAGACCGAAAGACACACAGGCATTACAGAGAGATACACAGGAACACAGAGAGAGATAACACAGACACAGAGAGACAACACAGAGAGACACACATGGATACACAGAGAGAGATAACACAAAGACACAGAGACATTCACATAGGCACACAGAGAGAGACACAATGAGAGATAGACACACACATAGGCTCACAGAGAGATAACAAAGAGACAGAGACACACATAGACACACACACAAAGGCACACAGAGGGAGACACACACATAGGCACTCAGAGAGAGAGAGACAGATAGAGAGACACGCACAAATAGACAGAGAGAGAGACACACAGAGGCACACAGAGCGAGACATAGACATAGGCACACAGAGACACACACATAGGCACACACAGAAACAACACCTCAGTGTCGAGGCCTTAAATAGAGAGAGAGGGGGGCAGAGAGAGAGACGGGGGGGGGGGATAGAGAAATGAGCATGGCAATGAGAGATTTGGAGCTTTCGTGACTGCAGGAAATACTACAACACGAGGACACTTTCGGTTTTTATTTTATGTAACCAGGCCAAGCCCGCTTGAGCTGCTGTACCGCTCTTATGATTTGAAGCTTTCGTGAGTGCAGGAATCCATACTCTTTGGTTCTTTCGGTATAGTCACGTAGGTCAGAAAATAAAATAAATAACGACGTTTCGTGCGACAAGCGTCCGCTCTTGTTTTCAGAAGCGACCTGCCCACACAACAAAGGTGGGCTTTGTCAACGTGTGGAAATGACTATCGGTCAAAGGCTCTAAACGCGTGCTGATGTTCACTCTTAAATGTGGAGGGGCATCCGGAGGAAAATCCACGCCACCACGGAGAGAGAGGGAGACACGCAAACTCGGTTATGTTGATTTCATCCTCAATTATTTGGTGGAGTGAGGAAGCATTGAAAACGTTTTGGTTTAGCCATGTTTGTTTGTGGTAGTACAGAGTTAGCCTGATAACTTTAATCTAAATTGTCTTATGGTTGTTTTTGTTGACTTGCATCCCACTGGGATTTTTGCACACAGCGTTGAAATACGGTGTTTTTTCTACTGTTTTTAACTGAATTTTTCTGTTGCGTGTAGTCACTTTAAGATGTTTCTTGTTCATGTTTTGTTTGTTGCAGTTGCCCCCGAGTCAAGAGCCGCATGGCTCACCGGGTTATCTATATATAAAAGGGAAATTTGTGAATGTGTCTGTTCGAAATGTTTAGCATACGTTCCGACATGCAACAAACTTTAAATTTAGCATGTGGGTACCTTCCAGATTGTACACAATGCAAAAAGTATAAAAATTGACTTTTGCATTTGGGGGAGGGGGGGGCGCAATAATGGATATATTTTGCACGTCAAGTGAACGGTGACCTCACGTCTGTGATGTCACCCGCATGCGGCAGCGTCACGCAGTGTGCATGCTGACGTCACGCACCCCCCACCCTCCGCGTAGGCCGTGGATTCATTCAAGACAAGAATCCCAGTCTCGGGCTAAGCCAGGTAGTAAAGCTAGTACCTAATAAATGAAACTGAAACATTAATACTGAGCAGATGAAGGTGTGGGGCCAGGCATGGTTCTGGACACGCCACCACCTGTTTAACACGGCAGTGTGTGGCAGTGTCAAGTTTGTGTTTGAAGTAAAGTCTATTAACTATTGAACACGGAGGTTATATGAAAACAATGGTTTATGTTTTTTGTTTTCATCTGGAACTCTTTATGAGAATGGAAGCAGTCAGGAAGTTGACACAGCACACATACAGCTGACGTTAGATCTGTTCATCCCTACATTCAAGGAAATCTGAGCCTGGCTTCACACCTCTAAGTTGCGATTGAACATTAATTTATGCATAACACAAGTAGTATTATTTTCAACACCCTTTGCTATGTCACCTGAATTTAGCTATTATAAATATTCATTTTGTAGCCAGACAGCCGAAATTGTGTGCTTGGAGTTTTGGGTTAACATTGATTTTGAAGATTCGAGGGCTTCCAGGAATGACCATTTGCCCTCTCATAGTGTGCCATAACAGCCCGTGTGATGAATTTGGGAAACTTTTTTTTTATCATGAATATATAAAATATATGAATACGTATAGACGTGTTAGTCATGTGTGACTGTATTTATATTTATATTTACTCTTTGGTTCTTTCGGTAAAGTCACGTAGGTAGAAATAATAGAAGTAATATTTTTTTAAACACGCTTTTTTGAAATGTACTAGTAATGGAAGAACTCCACGACTCCAGGAAGTGTCCCCGAGGCTTGCCATAATGTAAGTGACCGTGGTCAATTACAGCCAACGTCAGTTTACCGTGGACAATTAGACCAAAGCCGAAACATAACATGTAAAAAAGATTGTTTAAAAAAAAAATGTAATGATAGAATATAGTATTGTCATCAGTATGGCATGAGTACAGTGAGGGAAAAAAGTATTTGATCTCCTGCTGATTTTGTGCGTTTGCCCACTGACAAAGAAATGATCAGTCTATAATTTTAATGATAGGTTTATTTGAACAGTGAGAGACAGAATAACAACAACAAAATCCAGAAAAACGCATGTCAAAAATGTTATAAATTGATTGGCATTTTAATGAGGGAAATAAGTATTTGACCCCTCTGCAAAACATGACTTAGTACTTGGTGGCAAAACCCTTGTTGGCAATCACAGAGGTCAGACGTTTCTTGTAGTTGGCCACCAGGTTTGCACACATCTCAGGAGGGATTTTTTCCCCAACCTCTTTGCAGATCTTCTCCAAGTCATTAAGGTTTCGAGGCTGTCGTTTGGCAACTCGAACCTTCAGCTCCTTCCACAGATTTTCTATGGGATTAAGGTCTGGAGACTGGTTAGGCAACTCTAGGACCTTAATGTGCTTCTTCTTGAGCCACTCCTTTGTTGCCTTGGCCGTGTGTTTTGGGTCATTGTCATGCTGGAATACCCATCCACGACCCATTTTCAATGCCCTGGCTGAGGGAAGGAGGTTCTCACCCAAGATTTGACGGTACATGGCCCCGTCCATCGTCCATTTGATGCGGTGAAGTTGTCCTGTCCCCTTAGCAGAAAACACCTCCAAAGCATAATGTTTCCACCTCCATGTTTGACGGTGGGGATGGTGTTGTTGGGGTCATAGGCAGCATTCCTCCTCCTCCAAACACGGCGATTGAGTTGATGCCAAAGAGCTCCATTTTGGTCTCATCTGATCACAACACTTTCACCCAGTTGTCCTCTGAATCATTCAGATGTTCATTGTCAAACTTCAGATGGGCATGTATATGTGCTTTTTTGAGCAGGGGAACCTTGCGGCCGCTACAAGATTTCAGTCCTTCACGGCGTAGTGTGTTACCAACTGTTTTCTTGGTGATTATGGTCCCAGCTGCCTTGAGATCATTGACAAGATCCTCCCGTGTAGTTCTGGTTTGATTCATCAACGTTCTCATGATCATTGCAACTCGACGAGGTGAGATCTTGCATGGAGCCCCAGGCCGAGGGAGATTGACAGTTCTTTTGTGTATCTTCCATTTGCAAATAATCGCACCAACTGTTGTCACCTTCTCACCAAGCTGCTTGGCGATGGTCTTGTAGCCAATTCCAGCCTTGTGTAGGTCTACAATCTTGTCCCTGACATCCTTGGAGAGCTCTTTGGTTTTGGCCATGGTGAAGAGTTTGGAAATATGATTGATTGCTTGCTTCTGTGAACAGGTGTTTTTTATACAGGTAACAAGCTGAGATTAGGAGCACTCCCTTTAAGAGTGTGCTCCTAATCTCAGCTGGTTACCTGTATAAAAGACACCTGGGAGCCAGAAATCTTTCTGATTGAGGGGGGGTCAAATACTTATTTCCCTCATTAAAATGCAAATCAATTTATAACATTTTTGACATGCATTTTTCTGGATTTTGTTGTTATTCTGTCTCTCACTGTTCAAATAAACCTACCATTAAAATTATAGACTGATCATTTCTTTGCCAGTGGGCAAACGTACAAAATCAGCAAGGGATCAAATACTTTTTTCCCTCACTGTATACCAAGTTTGCAGTCGATACCACATTGGGAAGTGGGTTAAAATGGAGTTGCAAGATTTGAGGATACAACAACGACAACAATGACAACAACAACAACAGACAGTGAGTTAAATGAAAGCGTGTATTAAAATAAATCACAGCAGACATCTCAGCTATCGCGATTTTCACCCGAAGACGAACGCTGGTGTTGCGTTCGAAACGTCGTCATTTATGTTATTTCTACCTACGTGACTTTACCGAAAGAACCATAGAGTATGGATTCCTGCAATCATGAAAGCTTCAAATCAAGATTGTGTACATATATATGCGTATATTCATTCCTCTGTGCCTCGATACTGACGTGTAGATGGTATTTTCTGTCTGCAGATGTCACTTCCTCTGACGCTTCCTCTGCAGAATTGGTCTGATGGAGGACAGGCAGTCAGCGCGGCTCGGTACGGCAAGGCAACAATGGGATCATCGTGCATACAGCACGGATCGGACTGAAAGTTTGACTCAGCACCAGAAAAAACACACGGGAGAAATGCCCTTCAAATGCACTTTGTGTGGAATGGCGTTTGCAGATCCATCAACTTTTCAAATACACCAGAGAACACACACAGGAGAGAAACCCTTCAAGTGCAGTGTTTGTGGGAAGGCATTTTTACAGTCACAACATCTTGCAAAACACCAGAGAACACACACAGGAGAGAAACCCTTCAAGTGCAGTGTGTGTGGGAAGGCATTTTTACAGTCACAACATCTCGCACAACACCAGAGAACACACACAGGAGAGAAACCCTTCAAGTGCAGTATGTGTGGGAAGGCATTTTCACAGTCATGTGATCTTGCAAAACACCAGAGAAGACACACAGGAGAGAAACCCTTCAAGTGCAGTGTGTGTGTGAAAGCATTTTCACAGTCATGTGATCTTACAAGACACCAGAGAACACACACAGGAGAGAAACCCTTCAAGTGCAGTGTGTGTGGGAAGGCATTTTTACTGTCACAACATCTTGCAAGACACCAGAGAACACACACAGGAGAGAAACCCTTCAAGTGCAGTGTGTGTGGGAAGGCATTTTCACAGTCGCCTAATCTTGCAAAACACCATAGAACACACACAGGAGAAAAACCCTTCAGGTGCACTCTGTGCGGAAAGGCGTTTGCACGTTCACAACGTCTTCAAGAACACCAGAGAACACAGAAGCATCAGAAGATCCTCAAGGAGTGGAGTCTGAAATCAGCTTGTGAAAGTCAAACTGCCGTAAGGAGCCCATCCCTCATGAAACAAGTACCGGGAGAAAATCTCAGCTTGGGCACTTTTAAAGGTATCAAGGCGGAATTTGAAGAGGTGATTGTGAAATGTGAAGAGGTGACGGTGAAGAGCGAAGAAGTGAAGGTAAAATGTGAAGATGAAGATTCGACTCCAAAATGGGACCTTCACATCGATGGAGGCAACGTGAAGCAGGAGGGGAATTCTGACTGTGAGGCAGAGCGAGGCAACTCACAGCAGTTTGTGGAAGTGGAGGTGTGGGTGGACTTCCTAGGCAATACAAAGTCAAATGGAGACCCGGTAGATGTGTAAGCTTGAGACGATGTCGCTCCCAATAGATGCACCTTTGTGACAGACCTTTAATGAAAATAATGTTAAGAAGAACATTGAAATCCTAGGTTCAACCTGCAGGGTAAGAGCGGCCAGTCTTGGTGGATCTGTTGGTTGGGTAGATATCTCACCAGGAGCCTCGGTGATTCACACTGAAGCCTATGGGAGCCTTAGTCTGGATCTGTGAGCCTCAGTGATTCACACTGAAGCCTATGGAAGCCTTAGTCTGGCTCTGAGCTTCAGTGATTTACACTGGACCCTATGGGAGCCTGAGTCTGGCTTTGTGAGCCTCGGTAATTAACACTGAACGCGATGGATGGGAGACAGTGACATGCGGTGAGGTCAGTGTCTGGGGAGATACCGGGGGTGTGGCCTCACCGAGGGGGGGGCGTGTCTGACACACCCCCCCCCAGGTGGGGCAGATGTGATAGCTGCCTCCCCTGGTGCTTTGTCATTGCAGTTTCATGACGAGACCAGCGAGCCTACGTATCTTTATACACATAGAGTAGAACCTCTGGTCACAAACGCTTCTGGCCACGGCCAAATTGGGTTCCATCCAAAACATTTACAACATTTTTGAATCTGGTCATGAACACATACTCGGTGGCGATCAAAAACGGCCGCGGCCGATTTCCCCCTTCCGCTCCATTTTTGTTGTTGAATTACACAAAGCGTAACAGTTTTGTATATAACTTTTGCTACATAAAATTCCTAGTAAGATATAAATTGTGTGAGTGTAGTCATACCCCTCCCCCCTCATTCAAGCCATAATTTAGAGAGCGAAAGCGCCGAGTACGTAAATCGCTAACATAAGAACCCGTTATTCTCTTCTCGCATCATTCATACGATGATGCGGTGAAGTTAACGTTCATACGATAATACGGTGAATGCTTCCAAAAACATTACTGTACCCAAATATTACTGTTAACTTACTTTCAATAGAAACATGAATTGCTCATACGAATATTCTCTCTCTCAGAATCGACTGACTGATGTAGCAGACGAAACAGTCATCTTGTTGAACGATTCTAAACCTTGACGCGGCAATGTTAGTTTTCTCTGTTCAAGGATTTCTCAGTGTTATGCAATGTTTTTACATTTAGTTTACTATTACACTGAATTCTATGGCATAATTAACTATTTTTGTGCTTAAAAATCTTTAAAAAACAATATTTATATGCAGTTCGTAGAAGTCAGGAACGGATTAATCGTATTTACATACAATCCAATGGGGAAATTAGGTTCGAGTCACGACCAAATTGGGTTGCGACCACAGTTATGGAACGAATTATGATCGTGACCAGAGGTTCTACTGTACTTGAACTAAGTTACCCGGACTATGGAAGGCGAGGATATGTAATGAAGGGGTCTACAAACATTCCATTGGTGACATGCTGAGATAGTAACAGGCACGCCTTTACTGCCCGCGTTCCATCCAGTGTCTGAGGGGTTGTGCAATCAGAGGGGAGGCTGAGCGCGTCGCTGCCTCACCTCTCGTCTCTCCCTGTACTTGCAGCGAAGCTCCGCAAATTTGGCGATTTTGACTATAAATAAGTAATTAAGAAAAAAACTTTTTTCAATACACGCTTTTATGAAATGTACTAGTAATGGCAGAACTCCACGACTCCAGGAAGTGGCCCCGAAGCTTGCTATAACGTAAGGGACCGTGGCCAATTACAGCCAACGTCAGTCGACCGTGGGGACAATTAGACCCAAGTCGAAACATGACATATAAAAAAGAAAGTTAAATTTTTTTTTATTTTTACGATAGAATATAGTATTGTCATCAGTATGACACAAGTATACCAAGTTTGCAGTCGATACCACATTGGGAAGTGGGTTACAATTGAGTTACAATATTTGATGATACAACAACAGACAGTTAAAATAAAATATTTTAAAATACTTTTTTTAAAAACACGCTTTAATGAAATGTACTGTCCTAGCTGCCTCTTCCCTCATCGCCCCTCCCCTCATCGCCCCTCCCCTCCTTCCACATGCCCCGCCCCTGGGCGTGGCTCCCCGAGGCTTGCCGTGACATCAGGGACCGTGGTGATTTACAGGCAACGTCAGTTGAGCGTGGACAATTAAAGCCGTAAAAAAGTTTGTTAAAAAATATTTTTTTATGATAGAATATAGTATTGTCATCAGTATGACACACCTATGCGAAGTTTGTATTCGATACGACATTGGGAATACGGTTGAAATTGAGTTACAAGACTTTGGATACAACACAAAGTAAGTTAAATAAAAGCGTGTAAAAAGTTTAAAAATAAATGTTTTGAATTTTTTATGATATAATATCGTGTTGTCATCAGTATGACATAGCTATACCAAGTTTGCAGTCGATAGCACATTGGGAAGTGTGAAAAATTTGAGTTACAAGATTTCGTTTTTGAGGATACAACAGACGAAGTGCGTTAAATAGAAGCGTGTAAAAATGATTGGAATCATCTTCTTGGTTCTTTCGTACAAGTCACGTAGAAGGGAAATAATAAAAATAAAACAATAAACTAATCACGACGTTTCGGCCACAACGCAAGCAGGTCTGTCACCTGAGGATGGCTGCTTGCGTTGTGGCCGAAACGTGAAAATTATTTTATTGTTTTATTTTTATGATTTTCTTTCTACGTGACTTTAACGAAAGAACCAAGAAGATGAATACCTACAGTCACGAAAGCTTTAAATCGAAAATGATTGGAATCGTACAGAAATGACATAACACCCAATTTCAAAGCAGATGCTGTCCACCCTTCTGAAACGCCCTGCAATTTACGAGTTTTGAATAATTGTAACCAAACACAATAAACCAGACACGTGAATTTGTGAACTTTCACCGCAACTTGTGTAGAGACCTTTAATTTGTGTAATCGGTCACGTGCGTGTTTACATACAAAGACAAAGATCCCCCCGGTATAGCCTTCACAGACTATTGGGGCAAGTGCTGTTAGCGGGTGGCGATGTTCGCACACTGCACCGGGTACGCATTTGAGGCTGAGTCGATGTAGGGGCGGCTCAGGACCGGTAACAAAAATCTCCACTGGTTATGGGGGCCATCCATAAATGACGTCACGCGATTTTGGACGATTTTTGACCCCCCCACCTTCGTCACACGGCGTCACTGAAAGTCAAACCCTCCTCAAATATGACGTCACACAGCTCTGCCCCCCCCCCCCCCCAATAATATAAAACATGCTTCAAATCGCTTTCAACTATCGTCATTGTAGTGCGTATTTAATGTGGCGCTGCACTCTGATGTTGTAGGAGTAAACTTTTATTAAAAAGTCTTTAATTAAGTAGAACGTCATTGGAACCTCATTTACCAGTAAAAATACGATAATTGTTTTTTTACCCTTCTATCTGGCAAAAAAACTGACACCTTTTTACAAGGAGTCATGTTTGCATAGACCACAATACCTGCAGTCATAATGCAAACAAAAAACATAACTCTGATAATGTATGCACTGTCCTTGAAGTTGATTAGTCCACACCCGAGACAGCTTTCCTTTGAGCCTCGTCTCACATGGATGGGACCAGATAACGCCAAAAGGCGCACAACTCAAAGACAATCCACCATCAGAGTATGAGAGCTCGGGGCAAGCATTTACACCATTGGAACCTCATTTGCCAGTAAAAATATGATAATTGGTTTTACACTTCTTGTTGCCAGATAGAAGGTTAAAAAACCAAGGAAAGCTGTCTCGGGTGTGGACCAATCAACTTCAAGGACAGTGCACATTATCAGAGTTATGTTCTTTTGTTTGTATTATGACTGCAGGTATTGCGGTCTATGCAAACATGACTCCTTGTAAAAAGGTGTCAGTTTTGTTGCTAGATAGAAGGGTAAAAAAACAATTATCATAAGTATAACGTGTTGTCTATATTTATTTAAAGTTGCGCATTTTGATGTCATGTCACATTTCTCAACCCCCACCCCCCCTCGTCACTCATCGTCACAAATGTCTGACCCCCCCCCCCCATAGGTGCGTGACATCATTTATGGACAGGCCCTTTCCAAAGCCTCCTTTTTAATAAATGTTCTCTCCTACAACATCAGAGTGCAGCGCCACGTTAAATACGCACTACAATGACAATAGTTTAAAGCGATTTGAAGGTAGTTTTTTTTTTGGGGGGGGGGGGGGGGCAGGGCTTGGTGACGTCATATTTGAGGGGGGTCTGACTGTGACGCTGTGTGACGAGGGGGGGGTCAAAAATCGGCTAAAATCGCGTGACGTCATTTATGGACGGTCCCGATACGCAAAACTTGAACTCTGACCCCCGCTCTCCGACGTCACCACTAAGCATTACCTCATCGGTGTGAAACGCCAGGGGGGGGGCTGTGCGCCTCGCTAGTGACGTCATGTCACCCCTGTTTGGATACCGCCGATCTCTGTTCCGGTACAATCCTTATTTGGGCAAAGCTACGCCCAGTGACTGGCGGCTCATTAACATAATCTAGGATCTAAGCTTTGGTGACTGCAGGAATTGCTCATTGGTTATTTCGGTAAAGAAATGAAATAAAATTAACATAATATATTCGTTAAAAGCCGTAGCGAGTTTGTTTTTTTATTGCTACGGGTTCAGCACCCACGCCCCATCATCCCTCGACGCGTGACTTTACCGAAAGAGCCAATGAGTGTACAACGAGTTGAGTCATTCCTGCAGTTCACGAAAGCTTCAATTCTCGGATAAGTTATTCAGTTACCCAGCCCCGCTCGTTGGGGGCGTGTCTTGTACCCCGGAAGTGAATATTACGTCATATCTTGCTGCCGCCATAACGGAGCGAGGTAACGGAAAGCTGCCGATGAAATTCGAGGTGAGAGATTTTCATCGTGGTGGTGGTTGTGGTTGTTGTTGTGGTGGTTGTTGTTGTTTACCAAGGTAGAGCCTCTCTCTCGTAGGGATGTCAATTGAGTCGCAGCGAGTATGGGAATCCATGTCAAGGTTGGGACATTACAACGTGGGGCCTAGCCACGCCGGGCCTCGCCTCCTGCCCTCGCCTGAAAGCCTTTGCTTGAATTCTCTCGCTTCAACTTGATCTGGAAGCTTTCGTGACGGCAGCAGAAATAAAATAAATGAAACCAATTTAATTTAGTTTTTTCATTTATTTGAGTTGTTTTTTCATATTATTTTTTTCATAAAAAAATGACAAAACAATGTATTTAGTTTCATTTATTTTAGTTGTTTATTCATAATATTTTTTTTTCATAAAAAAAATTTTTTTTATAAAATATATTTTTAATTTAAAAAATGTAATGAATTTTTTTATGATTTTAGTCGTTTCATTTCAAAGCTTTAAATCGAAATTTAAAGCAAAGCTTGTAAACTTGAACTATATTTTTTGGTACTTTCGGTAAAGTTACCTAGATATAAAATTAATTAAACTTATAACTACAATGCAATACAACACAGAGTCGGCTAAGATAACAGTCAACTCCCCACCTGGTTTATTAACGTTCTTCCAAAGATTGATACATTTGAGAGAGAGAACTAAACACAGACACGGAGACACACAGACACATACACACAAGCAGAGAGAGATAACACAGACACACAGAGACACAGAAGCGGAGAGATAACACAGAGACAGAGAGAGACACACACACAGGCACACAGAGAGAAAGCACAGACAGAGAGAGACACATAGGCACACAGAGCGAGACACACATAGGCACATAGAGAGAGATAACACAGACACAGAGACACACACATAGACACACACAGAAACAACACATCTGTGTCGAGGCCTTAAATAGAGAGATAAGGGGGCTGAGAGAGAGAAGGGGGGTAGAGAAATGAGCATGGCAATGAGAGATTTGGAGCTTTCGTGACAGCAGGAAATACTACAACACGAGGACACTTTACATTTTTATTTTATGTAACCAGGCCAAGCCCGCTTGAGCTGCTGTACCGCTCTTAGGATTTGAAGCTTTCGTGAGTGCAGGAATCCATACTCTTTGGTTCTGTCGGTAAAGTCACGTGGGTATAAAATAAAATCAATCGCGACGTTTCGGGCGACAAGCGTGCGCTCTTGTTTTCAGAAGCGACTTGCCCACACAACAAAGGTGGGCTTTTTTATTCTTGGTTCTTTCGGTAAAGTCACGTAGAAGGGAAATAACAAAATAATATGAATATGAAACGATAAAAAAAATTCTCACGACGTTTTGACTGCAACACAAGCAATCATCATCAGGTGTGAAATCCACAGAAAGAAAATTTTAAAAAGTGGCGGTTTTTCAAAATTATAAAAAAAGTGGCGGCTTTTCAAATTTGCTTTGTCAACGTGTGGAAATTACTATCGGTCAAGGGCTCTAAACGCGTGCTGATGTTCACTCTTAAACGTGGAGGGGCAGCCGGAGGAAAATCCACGCCACCACAGAGAGAGAGGGAGACACGCAAACTCGGTTATGTTGATTTGATCCTCAATTATTTGGTGGAGTGAGGAAGCATTGAAAACGTTTTGGTTTAGCCATGTTTGTTTGTGGTAGTACAGAGTTAGCCTGATAACTTTAATCTAAATTGTCTTATGGTTGTTTTTGTTGACTTGCATCCCACTGGGATTTTTGAACACAGTGTTGAAATACGGTGTTTTTTCTGCTGTTTTTTCCTGGATTTTTCTGTTGCGTGTAGTCACTTTAAGATGTTTCTTGTTCACGTTTTTGTTTGTGGCGTTTGCCCCCGAGTCAAGAGCCGCATTGCTCACGGGGTTATCTATATATAAAATGGAAATGTGTGAATGTGTCTGTTCGAAATGTTTAGCATACTTTCCGACATGCAACAAACTTAAAATTTGGCATGTGGGTACCTTCCAGATTGTACACAATACAAAAAGTATAAAAATTGACTTTTGCATTTTTTTTGGGGGGGGGGGGCGCAATAATGGATATATTTTGCACGGCAAGTGAACGGTGACCTCACGTCTGTGATGTCACCCGCATGCGGCAGCGTCACGCAGTGTGCATGCTGACGTCACGCACCCCCCACCCTCCGCGTAGGCCGTGGATTCATTCAAGACAAGAATCCAAGTGTTGGGCGAAGCCCGGTAGTAAACTTAGTACCTAATAAATGAAACTGAAACATTAATACTGAGCAGATGAAGGTGTGTGGCCAGGCATGGTTTTGGACACGCCACCACCTGTTTAACGCAGCAGTGTGTGACAGTGTCAAGTTTGTGTTTGCAGTAAAGTCTATTAACTCTATTGAACACGGAGGTTATATGAAAACAATGGTTTATGTTTTTTGTTTTCATCTGGAACTCTTTATGAGAATGGAAGCAGTCAGGAAGTTGACACAACACACATGCAGCTGATGTTAGATCTGTTCAACCCAGCATTCAAGGAAATCTTAGCCTGGCTTCACACGTCTAAGTTGCGATTGAACATGAATTTATGGATAACACAATTAGTATTATTTTCAACACCTTTTGCTATGTCAGCTGAATTTAGCTCTCATAAATATTCATTTTGTAGGCAGACAGCCGAAATTGTGTGCTTGGAGATTTGGGTTAACATTCATTTTGAAGACACGAGGGCTTCCAGGAATGTGTATGACCATTTGCCCTCTCATAGTGCGCCATAACAGCCCATGTGATGAATTTGGGAAAAAATGTTTTATCATGAATATATAAAATATATGAATACGTATAGACGTGTTAGTCATGTGTGACTTTTTATATATACTCTTTGGTTCTTTCGGTAAAGTCACGTAGGTAGAAATAAAATAAGTAATATTTTTAAAAATTATTTTAAAAACACGCTTTTATGAAATGTACTAGTAATGGAAGAAATCCACGACTCCAGGAAGTGGCCCCGAGGCTTGCCATAATGTAAGCGACCGTGGTCAATTACAGCCAACGTCAGTTTTACCGTGGACAATTAAACCAAAGCCGAAACATAACATGTAAAAAATATTGTTTAAAAAAAAAAATTAATGATAGAATATAGTATTGTCATCAGTATGGCATGAGTACAGTGAGGGAAAAAAGTATTTGATCCCCTGCTGATTTTGTGCGTTTGCCCACTGGCAAAGAAATGATCAGTCTATAATTTTAATGATAGGTTTATTTGAACAGTGAGAGACAGAATAATAACAACAAAATCCAGAAAAACGCATGTCAACAATGTTATGAATTGATTTGCATTTTAATAAGGGAAATAAGTATTTGACCCCTCTGCAAAACATGACTTAGTACTTGGTGGCAAAACCCTTGTTGGCAATCACAGAGGTCAGACGTTTCTTGTAGTTGGCCACCAGGTTTGGACACATCTCAGGAGGGATTTTTTCCCACACCTCTTTGCAGATCTTCTCCAAGTCATTAAGGTTTCGAGGCTGACGTTTGGCAACTCGAACCTTCAGCTCCTTCCACAGATTTTCTATGGGATTAAGGTATGGAGACTGGCTAGGCCACTCTAGGACCTTAATGTGCTTCTTCTTGAGCCACTCTTTTGTTGCCTTGGCTGTGTGTTTTGGGTCATTGTCATGCTGGAATACCCATCCACGACCCATTTTCAATGCCCTGGCTAAGGGAAGGAGGTTCTCACCCAAGATTTGACGGTACATGGCCCCGTCCTTCGTCCATTTGATGCGGTGAAGTTGTCCTGTCCCCTTTGAAGAAAAACACCCCCAAAGCATAATGTTTCCACCTCCATGTTTGACGGTGGGGATGGTGTTGTTGGGGTCATAGGCAGCATTCCTCCTCCAAACACGGCGATTGAGTTGATGCCAAAGAGCTCCATTTTGGTCTCATCTGACCACAACTCTTTCACCCAGTTGTCCTCTGAATCATTCAGATGTTCATTGGCAAACTTCAGACGGGCATGTATATGTGCTTTTTTGAGCAGGGGGACCTTGCGGGCGCTACAAGATTTCACTCCTTCACGGCGTAGTGTGTTACCAACTGTTTTCTTGGTGACTATGGTCCCAGCTGCCTTGAGATCATTGACAAGATCCTCCCGTGTAGTTCTGGTCTGATTCCTCAACGTTCTCATGATCATTGCAACTCGACGAGGTGAGATCTTGCATGAAGCCCCAGGCCGAGGGAGATTGACAGTTCTTTTGTGTATCTTCCATTTGAAAATAATCGCACCAACTGTTGTCACCTTCTCACCAAGCTGCTTGGCGGTGGTCTTGTAGCCAATTCCAGCCTTGTGTAGGTCTACAATCTTGTCCCTGACATCCTTGGAGAGCTCTTTGGTCTTGGCCATGGTGAAGAGTTTGGAATCTGATTGATTGCTTGCTTCTGTGAACAGGTGTCTTTTATACAGGTAACAAGCTGAGATTAGGAGCACTCCCTTTAAGAGTGTGCTCCTAATTTCAGCTCGTTACCTGTATAAAAGACACCTGGGAGCCAGAAATCTTTCTGATTGAGGGGGGGTCAAATACTTATTTCCCTCATTAAAATGCAAATCAATTTATAACATTTTTGACATGCGTTTTTCTGGATTTTGTTGTTGTTATTCTGTCTCTAACTGTTCAAATAAACCTAGCATTAAAATTATAGACTGATAATTTATTTGCCAGTGGGCAAACGTACAAAATCAGCAGGGGATCAAATACTTTTTTTCCTCACTGTATACCAAGTTTACAGTCGATACAACATTGGAAAGTGGGTTAAAATGGAGTTGCAAGATTTGAGGATAACAACAACGACAACAATGACAACAACAACAACAGACAGTGAGTTAAATGAAAGCGTGTATTAAAATAAATCACAGCAGACATCTCAGCTATCGCGATTTTCACCCGAAGATGAACGCTTGTGTTGCGTTCGAAACGTCATTTATGTTATTTCTACCTACGTGACTTTACCGAAAGAACCATAGAGTATGGATTCTTGCATTCATGAAAGCTTCAAATCAACATTGTGTACATATATATGCGTATATTCATTCCTCTGTGCCTCGATACTGACGTGTAGATGGTATTTTCTGTCTGCAGCTGTCGCTTCCTCTGACGCTTCCTCTGCAGAATTGGTCTGATGGAGGACAGGCAGTCAGCGCGGCTCGGTACGGCAAGGCAACAATGGGATCAGCGTGCATACAGCACGGATCGGACTGGAAGTTTGACACAGCACCAGAAAAAACACATGAGAGAAAAGCCCTTCAAGTGCACTCTGTGTGGAATGGCGTTTGCAGATCCATCAACTTTTCAAAGACACCAGAGAAGACACACTGGAGAGAAACCCTTCAAGTGCAGTGTGTGTGGGAAGGCATTTTTACAGTCACAACAACATGCAAAACACCAGAGAACACACACAGGTGAGAAACCCTTCAAGTGCAGTGTGTGTGGGAAGGCATTTTCACAGTCACACCATCTTGCACGACACCAGAGAACACACACAGGAGAGAAACCCTTCAAGTGCAGTGTGTGTGGGAAGGCATTTTCACAGTCATGGGATCTTGCAAAACACCAGAGAACACACACAGGAGAGAAACCCTTCAAGTGCAGTGTGTGCGGGAAGGCATTTTCACAGTCACACCATCTTGCACAACACCAGAGAACACACACAGGAGAGAAACCCTTGAAGTGCAGTGTGTGTGGAATGGCGTTTGCAGATCCATCAAATTGTCAAACACATCAGAGAACACACACAGGAGAGAAACCCTTCAGGTGCACTCTGTGCGGGAAGGCGTTTGCACGGTCACAACGTCTTAAAGAACACCAGAGAACACAGAAGCATCAGAAGATCCACAAGGAGTGGAGTCTGAAATCAGCTTGTGAAAGTCAAAGTGCCGTTTGGAGCCCATCCCTCATGAAACATGTACCGGAAGAAAATCCCAGCTTGGGCACTTTTAAAGGTATCAAGGCGGAATTTGAAGAGGTGATTGTGAAATGTGAAGAGGTGACGGTGAAGAGCGAAGAAGTGAAGGTAAAATGTGAAGATGAAGATTCGACTCCAAAATGGGACCTTCACAT
This sequence comes from Lampetra fluviatilis, assembly GCF_964198595.1. Classification (NCBI taxonomy): domain Eukaryota; kingdom Metazoa; phylum Chordata; class Hyperoartia; order Petromyzontiformes; family Petromyzontidae; genus Lampetra; species Lampetra fluviatilis. The sequence continues at coordinate 2,083,999 of NC_136353.1, forward strand.
CAATGGAGGCAACGTGAAGCAGGAGGGGATTTCTGACTGTGAGGCAGAGCGAGGCAACTCACAGCAGTTTGTGGAAGTGGAGGTGTGGGTGGACTTCCTAGACGATATAAAGTCAAATGGAGACCCGGTAGATGTGTAAGCTTGAGACGATGTCGCTCCCAATAGATGCACCTTTGTCACAGGCCTTTAATGAAAATAATGTGAAGTAGAACATTGAAATCTTAGGTTCAACCTGCAGGGTAAGAGCGGCCAGTCTTGGTGGAACTGTGGGTTGGGTAGATATCTCACCAGGAGCCTCGGTGATTCACACTGAACCCTATGGGAGCCTTCGTCTGGCTCTGTGAGCCTCAGTGATTCACACTGAAGCCTATGGGAGCATTAGTCTAGATCTGTCAGCCTTAGTGACTCAACACTGAACCCTATGGGAGCCTTAGTCTGGCTCTGAGCCTCAGTGATTAACACTGAAGCCTATGGGAGCCTTAATCTGGCTCTGTGAGCCTCAGTGATTAACACTGAAGCCTATGGGAGCCTGAGTCTGGCTTTGTGAGCCTCAGTAATTAACACTGAACGCGATGGATGGGAGCCAGTGACATGGGGTGAGGTCAGTGTCTGGGGAGGCACCGGGGGCGTGTCTGCAGGCAGATGTGATAGCTGCCTCCCCTGTTGCTTTTTCATTGCAGTTTGATGACGAGACCAGCGAGCCTACGTATCTTTATACACATACAGTAGAACCTCTGGTCACGAACGCTTCTGACCACGACGAAATTGGGTTCCGACCAAAAGATTTACAACATTTTTTTATCTGGTCACGAACACATACTCGGATGGCGATAAAACACGGCCGCGGCCAATTTCCCCTTGCCATTTTTTCGTTGAATTACACAAAGCGTAACAGTTATGTATATAACTTTTGCTATATACAATTCCTAGTAAGATTAATTTTGTGAGTGTAGTCATACCCGTCCCCCCTCATTCAAGCCATAATTTAGAGAGCGAAAGCGCTGAGTACGTAAATCGCTAACATGAGAACCCGTTAATCTCTTCTCACATCATTCATACGATGATGCGGTGAAGTAAACGTACAGAAATGACATAACACCCAATTTCAAAGCAGATGCGGTCCACCCTTCTAAAACGCCCTGTAATTTACGAGTTTTTAATAATTGTAACCAAACAATAAACCAGACACGTGAATTTGTGAACTTTCACTGCTACTTGTGTAGAGACCTTTAAGCTGTGTAATCGGTCACGTGTGTGTGTGTACATACAAAGACAAAGATGCCCCCGGTATCGCCTTCACAGACTTGGGGCAAGTGCTGTTAGCGGGTGGCGATGTTCGCACACCGCACCGGGTACGCATTTGAGGCTGAGTCGATGTAGGGGCGGCTCAGGACCGGTTCAAAAAAAAATCACCACTGGTTATGGGGGCCGTCTATAAATGACGTCACGCGATTTTGGACGATTTTTGACCCCCCCCTCGTCACATGGCGTCACAAAATTCAAACCCCCTCAAATATGACGTCACACAGCTCTGCCCCCCAAATAATATATAACACGCTTCAAATTGCTTTAAACTATTGTCATTGTCGTGCGTATTTAATGTGGCGCTGCACTCTGATGTTGGAGGAGAAAACTTTTATTTAAAAAGTCTGTTTAATTAAGTAGAACGTGTTTATACTTATTTAAAGTTGGGCATTTTGATGTGACGTCACATTTCTCAACCCCCACCCCCCCTCGTTCAAGTTCAAGTTCATTTATTAGGTATAGCCCTGTGAGCCATTCAGCTCTTGAATCGGGTGCAACCGCAACGAACAAAAAACATCTTAAAGTGAATATGTGACTAAGTGCAAACAGAAAATCCAAGAAAAGACAGCAAAATATTGCAGAAAAAACACCGTACACCAACGCTGTGTGCAAAAATCCCAGTGGGATGCAAGTCAAACAACAACAACAACAACCACAAGACAGCTTAGATTAAGGCCATCAGTCTAACTCTGTACTACAACAAACAAACATGGCTAAACCAATACACTTTTCGAAATCACCAAAATAAAGCCATGAAAGCAATGAAAAAGCAATCATAGGAACTGTGACAGAATTTTCACAATAAATGGCATAAACAACATGTACTACCAAAACCCTGCAGCCATAGCTGGCTGCATGAGTCACTCCACCTTTAAGATCAGCACACTAAATCAAAACACAGGTCATACTTTGTAGCGATCATCCGGAGCGAAACATTTTATTTTAGGTCACTGAATAGCACTGGCAGCTAGGGGTGTACAACTCCTCTAGAGCAGTTTTGAGTGAAGATCTCATAGGTAGTGACTCAAGTTTCAATTTATTGGCAACAGCATTCCAGACCCTGGGGGCATTAATAGTAAAGGCCCTTCCTCCAGTATATGTACGGCAATAGGGAATATTAAGCTGGTAAATGAGTGTAGACCTTAGGTCAAATTTGTTCTTTGAAACAGAGATGAGATCCAGCAGGTAATCTGCAGATTCTTTTGCAAGTACATCATGAATAAATAAGATCTGGTGCACAAGCCGTCGAACATTCAGAGATGTTAAGTTTGACCCAATGTAGAGGTCACAGTGGTGAGTCCTATATGGGCAGTTCAATGCAAATCTTAAGGCCGAGTGATACATTAAGTCAAGCTTCTTCAGTACAGTACTTGGGGCTGATTTATAAACAATGTCACAGTAATCAAGTAGAGGCAGTATGGTAGCTTTAATCAATTCCAAACGGAACATAGGGGGGAAGCAGTGCTTGTGTCGATATAGAAAACCAATTTTAATTTTTGTCTTTTTCCCAATATAATCAATGTGATCTTCAAAATTCAGTTTTGAATCCAGGATGATCCCAAGATACTTATAGATCTTAACTTGCTCTATTTGATCATTATTTAAGGAATGTAATTTGGGGAAAATAACTTCCCGCTTTAGTCCTGGTGAGAAGCATAGCACCTTGGTTTTGGCAGGATTTAGGACTAGTTTAAGAGCAACTAGCTGATGTTGTAGTTTGTTGAAATCACTCTGGAGCTTAGCAATCACGTCATCCGGAGAGCGGCCAGCAGTAATTAGTACCGTGTCATCTGCAAAAAGATTTACCCTGGAATAATCCAGTTCAGTGCCCAAGTCATTTACATAAAGAGAGAACAAGAGGGGGCCGAGAATGGAACCCTGTGGAACCCCTTTTGTTATCTTAACACTGTTTGACCTCCAACCATCTGTGAATACAGTTTGGGTGCGAGAAAAGAGGTAATTTTTTAACCATTTTACTGTATTTTCGGAAAAACCGAGGCAACTTATTTTACTAAGCAGGATGTTGTGGTCTACTGTATCAAAAGCTTTGGACAAGTCAAGAAAAAGACAGGCGCAGTACTGCTTATTATCAAGGCTACTGTAAATGTGATTCATAGAGTCTAATGCAGCAGATGTGGTGCTGTATTTTTTTCGGAACCCAGATTGTTTTAGATGTAATAGATTGTTGGCGGACAGGAAACTGATAATTTGGTAGTTCAATAATTTTTCAAAAATTTTCATCAACGGGGACAAAATTGAGATAGGTCGGTAGTTATTTGGATCATCTTTAGGGCCCCCTTTGTGAAGTGGACGAACATAGGAATGTTTCCATTCTAGAGGAACTGATGCTTCTTTGATGGACAGGTTGAAAATATGGGCTATAGGTTTGTATATTAGGTGACCAACACTTAGTAGAGCAAAGACGGGAATACTATCTGCTCCGGTAGAGGAGGACCCTTTGAGGAAGGACAGTTGTTTCAGAACATTACTTTCGTGGATTGGCTGAAAACTAAATTCGCTTAATGTTTGGATAGGGGTGTAGGAATTTGCATGAGCAGGGGTGACTCCCAATAGATTATCAAATAGGGTACCAGCTTCAGAAAAATGAAGGTTAAAATTGTCAACTATTTTTTGGGGATCTGAAAAATATTCCCCATTTCGGTTAAGCTGAACGGGCAGATGATCTGTTTTGGATGCCTTTTCGATACATTTGATTGTTTTCCAGAAAATCCTGGCATTTCCATGAGATTCAAGGAGAGTAGAAGAGAAGTAGTCATTTTTTGCATGCCGTATTTTTTTGACGCATCTATTCCTTAAAATCCTGTATTCTAGCCAGTCATTAACCAAATTACTTTTCTGAGCACATGCCCAAGCCTTGTCTCTAGTTTTCATGAGTTTTGTAATCAAAGGATCAAACCATGGTGGACGATTGGCTTTAGTTTTAAATTTAACCAACGGAGCATGTTTGTTAAGAATTTGTAGAAACGTGTACCTGAAGGTCTCCCAAGCCGTAGTCAGGTTTGGAATATCACAGACCTTGTCAATATCCGAGTGAAGCACATCATTAGTAAATGCCTGTATGCTGAAGTGTCTCATGGAGTGCTTCTCAACCAATTTAGGGGGGGCTTTGTGTCTGGCTGATGATCTCACCCCAAAAATGAAGGAGTGATCACTAAGGTTATTACCTAGAACACCAGTCAGTGCGAAATTGTGAGGGGCATTTGTCAATAGGACGTCAAGCAGAGATGACTGTCCCGGATTTTTTAGGTTGGGTCTTGTGGGGACATTTATTAATTGAAACAGGTTAAATTCATCTGCAAAATTTGTGGCCACGGCCGGCGGGTTTAGCCAATTCCAATTTAGATCACCCACTAAAACTATTTCACCTTTAGGGAGGCCCCCAAGAAGCTCTCTCAGTGCAGATGCAGCTTCAACATCCTTACCACTAGGCGGTCTATAGCAGCACACTACCAATATGTGTTGATTATTAGGGAGAGTTATTCTGAGAGCCAGACCTTCAAAGCAACATTTTTTAAACAAGGAGTGAGCTGGTGAACATGCAATAGTATTACGAACATAGATGGCAATTCCACCTCCTTTAGATCCTCGGTCAAGCCGAAAAAGGTTGTAGTTGTCAATCGTAATCTGCAAGTCATTGACGGCAGGAGTGAGAAATGTTTCTGTTAGGCAAAATATGTCCGGGTCAAGATTTGCTACTTCTAGTTTTAGTTGACTTAATTTAATCAAAAGCCCTCTGATGTTGACATGTAGAACACCAACACCTTTTCTGCCAGAAAAATCTACAGAATTATATGAGTTCTTTACATTTGGGCCAGGATGAAGCTCAATACCACCCAGAAATAAGAAAAGTAGAATTAATAGTTTGCACAGGTATTTTCTGTGAAAGGATGAAGAGCGACGAACCTTGGACGAATAGCAGCAGCTCGCAGATGGTGTTATTTTTAAGAGCAGAATGAAGTTTGGAAGGAGTGCTGGTGAAGTAATGGGACAAAGATAGGGTTTAAAAGGATACAATGATGGAGTGTAGAAGTGTCTATAAGTTGTTTCATTAGCAGGTGTAGTGGCAAATTTAGCAATAAGTATTGACGCGAAGTAACGCGGGTAGCCGTTTGTAGAGTTGAGTGTGGCACTAGATATGGCCGGGAGGGACAGTAGTAAGATACACAGCAGGTGAATTGACATCTTTAAAACACTAAATTTAAACACACACACAGCTCACTCACACGCAGCTCACCCTCACCCACTCTCACCCACAGCCCACACCCATGCAGCACAACGCACACACGGCCGCACACGCCGCCGCCATCTTGCTGCTGTTGTTGTTGCAGCTGCTGTTGTTGTTGCAGCTGCTGTTGTTGTTGCAGCTGCTGTTGTTGTTGCAGCTGCTGTTGTTGTTGCAGCTGCTGTTGTTGTTGCAGCTGCTGTTGTTGTTGCTGCTGTTGTTGTTGCAGCTGCTGTTGTTGTTGCAGCTGCTGTTGTTGCAGCTGCTGTTGTTGTTGCAGCTGCTGTTGTTGCAGCTGCTGTTGTTGCAGCTGCTGTTGTTGTTGCAGCTGCTGTTGTTGCAGCTGCTGTTGTTGTTGCAGCTGCTGTTGTTGTTGCAGCTGCTGTTGTTGCAGCTGCTGTTGTTGTTGCAGCTGCTGTTGTTGTTGCAGCTGCTGTTGTTGTTGCAGCTGCTGTTGTTGTTGCAGCTGCTGTTGTTGTTGTTGTTGTAGCTGCTGTAGCAGCTGCAGCCGACCCAACTGCAGTTGCAGGAGTCATACACGAAGCAGCCGCAGCTGTGTGTACTACAGCAGAGCAGCAGCGGGCGTGCGGCCTGGAGGCGCCGAGGCCGAATAGTTGCGTGATGTGGACGTGGAGAGGCGAGATGTTTGGCCCATCAGCTTCATTGTTCTGCTTCCATTGACGAGCACCCTCCACGTAGGCCTCGACGTAGGCCCCCACGTAGGCCCCCACGTGGGCCCCGACGTAGGCCTCGAAGTAGGCCTCGACGTAGGCCCCGACGTAGGCCTCGAAGTAGGCCTCGACGTAGGCCCCGACGTAGGCTTCTATGTAGGCCCCCACGTGGGCCTCGACGTGGGCCCCGACGTAGGCCTCTATGTAGGCCTCCACGTAGGCCTCTATGTAGGCCTCCACGTGGGCCTCGACGTAGGCCCCGACGTAGGCCTCTATGTAGGCCCCCACGTGGGCCTCGACGTGGGCCCCGACGTAGGCCTCTATGTAGGCCTCCACGTAGGCCTCTATGTAGGCCTCCACGTGGGCCTCGACGTAGGCCCCGACGTAGGCCTCTATGTAGGCCCCCACGTGGGCCTCGACGTGGGCCCCGACGTAGGCCTCTATGTAGGCCTCCACGTGGGCCCCGACGTAGGCCTCTATGTAGGCCTCCACGTAGGCCTCGACGTAGGCCCCGACGTAGGCCTCTATGTAGGCCCCCACGTGGGCCCCGACGTAGGCCTCTATGTAGGCCTCCACGTAGGCCTCGACGTAGGCCCCGACGTAGGCCCCCACGTAGGCCCCCACGTGGGCCCCGACGTAGGCCTCGAAGTAGCCTCGACGTAGGCCCCGACGTAGGCTTCTATGTAGGCCCCCACGTGGGCCTCGACGTAGGCCCCGACGTAGGCCTCTCGGATCCCTCAGGACAAGGCGCAACCCCCGAAAGTTGCTCGCGTTCAGCACTGCCGGCGGGAAGGGCCTTTCCACTGGAGGGGGGCTCTTGTGTGTTAAACAAAAAATAACAACAACCCACCCCCCCACTTCTTACAACCTTAATACAGGTTTTTTTGAGGGGTTAGGGGCCGTCCATCTCGTCACAAATGTCTGACCCCCCCCGCCCTCTATGTGCGTAACGTCATTTATGGACAGCCCCTTTCCAACGCCTTTTTAATGTTTTCTCCTACAACATAAGAGTGCAGCGCCACATTAAATACGCACTACAATGACAATAGTTTAAAGCGATTTGAAGCGTGTTTTTTCGGGGGGGGGGGGGCAGAGCTTTGTGACGTCATTTGAGGGGGGTCTGACTTTTTGTAACGCTGTGTGACGAGGGGGGAGGGTGGGTCATAAATCGGCCAAAATCGCGTGACGTCATTTATGGACGGCCCCTATACGCAAAACTTGAACTCTGACTCCCGTTCTCTGACGTCACTACTAAGCATTACCTCATCGGTGTGAAAAGCCGCGGGGGGCGGTGCGCCTCGCTAGTGACGTCATGTCACCCCTGCATGGTCACCGCCGATCTCTGTTCCGGTACAATCCTTATTTGGGCAAAGCTACGCCCAGTGACCCTCGGCTCATTAACATAATCTAGGATCTCAGCATGGTAACTGCAGGAATTGCTCATTGGTTATTTCGGTAAAGAAATGAAATAAAATTAACAATATATTCGTTAAAAGCCGTCGCGAGTTTGTTTTTTTATTGCGACAAGTTCAGCACCCACGCCCCATCATCCCTCGACGCGTGACTTTACCGAAAGAGCCAATGAGTGTACAACGAGTTGAGCCATTCCTGCAGTTCACGAAAGCTTCAATTCTCGAATAAGTTATTCAGTTACCCTGCACCGCTCGTTGGGGGCGTGTCTTGTACCCCGGAAGTGAATTTTACGTCACATCCTGCTGCCGCCAAAACGTCACGAGGTAACCAGAAGCTGCCGTTGAAATCTGAGGTGAGAGATTTTCATCGTGGTGGTGGTTGTGGTGGTGGTGGTTGTTGTTGTTTACCAAGGTAGAGCCTCTCTCTCGTAGGGATGTCAATTGAGTCGCAGCGAGTATGGGAATCCATGTCCAGGTTGGAACATTACAACGTGGGGCCTAGCCACGCGGGGCCTCGCCTCCTGCCCTCGCCTGAAGGCCTTTGCTTAAATTCTCTCGCTTCAACTTGATCTGGAAGCTTTCGTGACAGCAGCAGAAATACAATAAATGAAGAAACAACCAATTTAATGTGGTGGTTTTTTTTTCATTTTAGTTTTTTCATATTTTTTTATCCAATTTTTTTTCATAAATGAAAAACAACAAAATGTATTTAGTTTCATTTATTTTAGGTTTTTTTTCATATTTTATTTTTCATACAACTTTTTTTATAAAAAATATTTTTAATACTACAAAATATTTAATAATTTATTCGTTTAATTACATTTTTTACGTACGTGACTTTACCGAAAAAAAACAAATAATTATCTCGGTTAAACGATCTGGAGCTTTCGTGAGTGCAGGGATCCATACTCTTTGGTTCTTTCGGTAAAGTCACGTAGAAAGAAAACATTAATTAATTAATAGCATACGACGTTTCCTTTGCAACACGAGCAATCACCATCAGGTACAAATGAATGAGAAAGCAAAGCTTGTAATCTTAGAACTATATTCTTTGGTTCTTTCGGTAAAGTTACGTAGGTATAAAATAAACTTAGAACTACAATGCAATGCAATACAACACAACACAGCGAGTCGGCTCAAATAACAGTCAACACCCCACCTGGTTTATTAACGTTCTTCCAAAGATTGCTAAATTTTAGAGAGAGAACTAAACACAGACATGGAGACACACAGACACACAAGCAGAGAGATAACACAGATACAGAGAGACACACATAGGCACACAGAGAGAGAGACAGAGAAAGAGACACATATAGACACGGAGATAGACACAGACATAGGCACACAGAGAGACAGACACACAAACACAGAGAGATAACACAGGGACACAGAGAGAGACACACATAGGCACAAAGAGAGAGAGACGCACAGAGACACAGAGAGAGACACATAGGCACACAGGGAGAGATGACACAGAGACACACGTAGGCACACACATAAGCACACACAGAAACAACACCTCTGTGTTGAGGTCTTAAATAGAGAGGGGGGCAGAGAGAGACGGGGGGGGGGGGGGGTGTAGAGAAATGAGCATGGCAATGAGAGATTTGGAGCTTTCGTGACTGCAGGAAATACTACAACACGAGGACACTTTAAGTTTTTATTTTATGTAACCAGGCCAAGCTCGCTTGAGCTGCTGTACCGCTCTTATGATTTGAAGCTTTCGTGAGTACAGAAATCCATACTCTTTGGTTCTTTCGGTAATATCACGTAGGAACAAAAAAATAATTAAGTAATAGCATACGACGTCTCCTTTGCAACACGAGCAATCACCATCAGGAACAAATGAATGAGAAAGATTGCTAAATATGAGAGAGAACAAAACACAGACACGGAGACACACAGACACACAAGCAGAGAGAGATAACACAGAGAGAGACACACATAAGCAAAGAGAGACACACAGAGAGACACATAGACAGAGAGACAACACAGAGAGACACACATAGGCACACAGAGAGAGACACCACAGAGACGCACAGAGAGAGACACACAACATAGGCACACAGAGAGATAACACAGAGACACAAACAGAGAAAGAGACACACAGAGACACACAGAGACACATATAGACACAGAGAGACACACAGTGACACACAGAAAAACACACACATAGACATACAGAGAGAGACACCACAGAGACGCACAGAGAGACACACACATAGGCACACAGAGAGACACAGAGAGAGGCACATAGAGATAACACATAGACACAGAGAGAGACACACACATAGACACACACAAAGACAACACCTGTGTGTTGAGGCCTTAAATAGAGAGAGAAGGGGGCTGAGAGAGAGGGGGGGTAGAGAAATGAGCATGGCAATGAGAGATTTGGAGCTTTCGTGACTGCAGGAAATACTACAACACGAGGACAACTTCAGTTTCTATTTTATGTAACCAGGCCAAGCCCACTTGTGCTGCTGTTACCGCTCTTATGATTTGCAGCTTTCGTGAGTGCATTTGTTGTTTTATATTTATATTATTTTGTTATTTCCCTTTTACGTGACTTTACCGAAAGAACCAAGAATATGAATCCCTGCAGTCACGAAAGCTTTAAATCAAAATTTAAAGGTGGGCTTTGTCAACGTGTGGAAATGACTATCGGTCAAAGGCTCTAAACGCGTGCTGATGTTCACTCTTAAATGTGGAGGGGCATCCGGAGGAAAATCCACGCCACCACGGAGAGAGAGGGAGACACGCAAACTCGGTTATGTTGATTTCATCCTCAATTATTTGGTGGAGTGAGGAAGCATTGAAAACTTTTGGTTTAGCCATGTTTGTTTGTGGTAGTACAGAGTTAGCCTGATAACTTTAATCTAAATTGTCTTATGGTTGTTTTTGTTGACTTGCATCCCACTGGGATTTTTGCACATAGCGTTGAAATACGGTGTTTTTTCTACTGTTTTTAACTGGATTTTTCTGTTGCGTGTAGTCACTTTAAGATGTTTCTTGTTCATGTTTTTGTTTGTTGCAGTTGCCCCCGAGTCAAGAGCCGCATGGCTCACGGGGTTATCTATATATAAAAGGGAAATTTGTGACGTTAGATCTGTTCATCCCAGCATTCAAGGAAATCTGAGCCTGGCTTCACACCTCTAAGTTGCGATTGAACATGAATTTATGCATAACACAAGTAGTATTATTTTCAACACCCTTTGCTATGTCAGCTGAATTTAGCTCTTATGAATATTCATTTTGTAGCCAGACAGCCAAAATTGTGTGCTTGGAGTTTTGGGTTAACATTCATTTTGAAGATACGAGGGCTTCCAGGAATGTTTATGACCATTTGCCCTCTCATAGTGCGCCATAACAGCCCGTGTGATGAATTTGGGAAACTTTTTAACTCTATCATGAATATATGAATACGTATAGACGTGTTAGTCATGTGTGACTAACACGTCTATACGTGTAAAGTCACGTAGGTAGAAATAAGTAATATTTTTAAAAACCCTTTTAAAAACACGCTTTTATGAAATGTACTAGTAATGGAAGAACTCCACGACTCCAGGAAGTGGCCCCGAGGCTTGCCATAACGTAAGCGACCGTGGTCAATTACAGCCAACGTCAGTTTACCGTGGACAATTAGACCCATAGTATTGTCATCAGTATAGCATAAGTATACCAAGTTTGCAGTCGATACCACATTGGGAAGTGGGTTAAAATGGAGTTACAAGATTTGAGGATACAACAACGACAACAATGACAACAACAACAGACAGAGGGAGTTAAATGAAAGCGTGTATTAAAATAAATCACAGCAGACATCTCGGCTATCGCGATTTTCACCCGAAGATGAACTCTTGTGTTGCGTGCGAAACGTCATTCATGTTATTTCTACCTACGTGACTTTGCCGAAATAACCATAGAGTATGGATTCCTGCAGTCATGAAAGCTTCAAATCAAGATTGTGTACATATATAAGCTTATATTCATTCCTCTGTGCCTCTACTGCCGTGTAGATGGTATTTTCTGTCTGCAGCTGTCGCTTCCTCTGACGCTTCCTCTGCAGAATTGGTCTGATGGAGCACAGGCAGTCGGCGCGGCTCGGTACGGCAAGGCAACAATGGGATCAGCGTGCATACAGCACGGATCGAACTGGAAGTCTGACACGGCACCAGAAAAAACACACGGGAGAGAAGCCCTTCAAGTGTACTCTGTGTGGAATGGCTTTTGCAGATCCATCAACTTTTCAAATACACCAGAGAACACACACAGGAGAGAAACCCTTCAAGTGCACTCTGTGCGGGAAGGCATTTGCACGGTCACAACATCTTCAAGAACACCAGAGAACACACACAGGAGAGAAACCCTTCAAGTGCACTCTGTGCGGGAAGGCATTTTTACGGTCACAATATCTTGCAATACACCAGAGAACACACACAGGAGAGAAACCCTTCAAGTGCACTCTGTGCGGGACGGCATTTTCACAGTCATCTGGTCTTGCAAGACACCAGAAAACACACACAGGAGAGAAACCCTTCAAGTGTAGTGTGTGTGGAAAGGCATTTTTACGGTCACAACATCTTGCAACACACCAGAGAATACACACAGGAGAGAAACCCTTCAGGTGCACTCTGTGCGGGAAGGCGTTTGCACGGTCACAACATCTTAAAGGACACCAGAAAACACAGAAGCATCAGAAGATCCACAAGGAGTGGAGTCAAAAATCAGCTTGTGAAAGTCAAAGTGCCGTAAGGATCCCATCCCTCATGAAACAAGTACCGGAAGAAAATCCCAGCTTGGGCACTTTTAAAGGTATCAAGGCGGAATTTGAAGAGGCGATTGTGAAATGTGAAGAGGTGACGGTGAAGAGCGAAGAAGTGAAGGTAAAATGTGAAGATGAAGATTCGACTCCAAAATGGGACCTTCACATCGATGGAAGCAACGTGAAGCAGGAGGGGAATTCTGACTGTAAGGCAGAGCGAGGCAACTCACAGCAGTTTGTGGAAGTGGAGGTATGGGTGGACTTCCTAGATAATACAAAGTCAAATGGAGACCCGTTAGATGTGTAAGCTTGAGACGATGTCGCTCCCAATGGATGCACCTTTGTCACAGGCCTTTAATGAAAATAATGTGAAGTAGAACATGGAAATCCTAGGTTCAACCTGCAGGGTAAGAGCGGCCAGTCTTGGTGCATCTGTGGGTTGGGTAGATATCTCACCAGGAGCCTTGGTCATTCACACTGAACCCTATGGGAGCCTTCGTCTGGCTCTGTGAGCCTCAGTGATTCACACTGAAGCCTATGGGAGCCTCAGTCTGGCTCTGTGAGCCTCAGTGATTAACACTGAACCCTATGGGAGCCTGAGTCTGGATCTGTGAGCCTCAGTGATTCACACTGAAGCCTATGGGAGCCTGAGTCTGGCTCTGTGAGCCTCAGTGATGAACATTGAACCCTATGGGAGCCTTAGTCTGGCTCTGTGATCCTCGGTGATTAACACTGAACCCTATGGGAGCCTTAATCTGGATATGTGACCCTCAGTTATTAACACTGAAGCCTATGGGAGCCTTAGTCTGGATCTGTGAGCCTCAGTGATTAACACTGAAGCCTATTGGAGCCTTAGTCTGGCTCTGTGAGCCTCAGTGATTAACACTGAACCCTATGGGAGCCTTTGTCTGGCTCTGTGAGCCTCAGTGATTAACACTGGACCCTATGAGAGCATATGTCTGGCTTTGTGAGCCTCGGTAATTAACACTGAACCCTATGGGAGCCTGAGTCTGGCTCTGTGAGCCTCAGTGATTAAACTTAAGCCTATGGGAGCCTGAGTCTGGCTTTGTGAGCCTCGGTAATTAACACTGAACGCGATGGATGGGAGCCAGTGACATGGGGTGAGGTCAGTGGCTGGGGAGGCACCGGGGGCGTGGCCTCACCGAGGGGGGGCGTGTCTGACACGCCCCCCCTCAGTGAGGCAGATGTGATAGCTGCCTCCTCTGGTGCTTTTTCATTGCAGTTTCATGACGAGACCAGCAAGCCTACGTATCTTTATACACATACAGTAGAACCTCTGGTCACGAACGCTTCTGACCACGACCAAATTGGGTTCCGACCAAAACATTTACAACAATTTTTTAATCTGGTCACGAACACATACTCGGGTGGCGATCAAACATGGCCGCGGCCGATTTCCCCTTCCGCGCCATTTTTGTTGTTGAATTACACAAAGCGTAACAGTTAAGTATATATCTTTTGCTACATAAAATTCCTAGTAAGATATACATTTTGTAAGTGTAGTAATACCCCTCCCCCCTCATTCAAGCTATAATTTCGAGAGCGAAAGCGCTGAGTACGTAAATCGCTAACAAAAGAACCCGTTAATCTCTTCTCGCGTCATTCATACGATGATGCGGTGAAGTAAACGTTCATACGATATTACGGTGAATGCTTCCAAAAACAATACTGTACCCAAATATTACTGTTAACTTACTTTCAATAGAAACATGAATTGCTCATACGAATATTCTCTCTCTCAGAATCGACCGACTGATGTAGCAGACGAAACAGTAATCTTGTTGAATGATTCTAAACCTTGTCGCGGCAATGTTAGTTTTCTCTGTTCAAGGTTTTCTCAGTGTTATGCAATGTTTTTACATTTTGTTTACTATTACACTGAATTCTATGGCATAGTTAACTATTTTTGTACTTAAAAATCTTTAAAAAATATACAGTTCGTAGGAGTCTGGAACGGATTAATCGTATTTACATACAATCCAATGGGGAAATTAGGTTCGAGTCACGACCAAATCGGGTTGCGACCAAAGTTATGGAAAGAATTATGGTCGTGACCAGAGGTTCTACTGTACTTGAACTAAGTTACCCGGACTATGGAAGGCGAGGACATGTAATGAAGGGGTCTACAAACATTCCATTGGTGACATGCTGAGATAGTAACAGGCACGCCCTTACTGCCCGCGTTCCATCCAGTGTCTGAGGGGTTGCGCGATCAGAGGGGAGGCTGAGCGCGTCGCTGCCTCACCCCTTGTCTCTCCCTGTACTTGCAGCGAAGCTCTGCAAATTTGGCGATTTTGACTATAAATAAGTAATTAAGAAAAAAAACTTATTTTAATACGCGCTTTTATGAAATGTTCTAGTAATGGCAGAACTCCAGGAAGTGGCCCCGAAGCTTGCCATAACGTAAGGGACCGTGGCCAATTACAGCCAACGTCAGTCGACCGTGGGGACAATTAGACCTAAGCCGAAACATAACATATAAAAAATAATGTTTAATTTTTTCATTTTTTATGATACAATATAGTATTGCCATCAGTAGGACATAAGTATACCAAGTTTGCAGTCGATACCACATTGGGAAGTGGGTTAAAATTGAGTTACAATATTTGATGATACAACAGTGAGTTAAAATATACTTTTTTTAAAAACGCGCTTTAATGAAATGTACTGTCCGAGCTGACCCTTCACCCATCGCCCATCCCCTCCTTCCACATGCCCTGCCCCTGGGGCGTGTCTCCACGAGGATTGCGGTGACGTAAGGGACTGCGGTGATTTACAGGCAACGTCAGTTGAGCGTGGACAAATAGAGCCGTAAAAAATATTGTTAAAAAATATTTCTTTTTAATGATAGAATATAGTATTGTCATCAGTATGACACACCTATACGAAGTTTGCATTCGATACGACATTGCGAATACGGTTGAAATTAAGTTACAAGATTTTTGGATACAACACATCCAGTAAGTTAAATAAAAGCGTGTAAAATGTTTAAAATGTGTTTTTGATTGTTTATGATATATCGGGTTGTCATCAGTATGACAGCTATACCAAGTTTGCAGTCCGTAGCACATTGGGAAGTGTGTAAAATTTGAGTTACAAGATTTAGTTTTTGAGGATACAACAGACGAAGTAAGTTAAATAGAAGCGTGTAAAAATGATTGGAATCATCTTCTTGGTTCTTTCGGTAAAGTCACGTAGAAGGGAAATAATTAAAAAAAATCTCACGACGTTTCGGCCACAACGCAAGCAGGTCTGTCACCTGAGGAAGGCTGCTTGCGTTGTGGCCGAAACGTGAGATTTATGAAATTATTTTT
Organism: Lampetra fluviatilis; assembly: GCF_964198595.1. Classification (NCBI taxonomy): domain Eukaryota; kingdom Metazoa; phylum Chordata; class Hyperoartia; order Petromyzontiformes; family Petromyzontidae; genus Lampetra; species Lampetra fluviatilis. The sequence goes on from NC_136353.1 coordinate 2,099,730, forward strand.
TCTTTCATTATGATGAATCCCTGCAGTCACGAAAGCTTTAAATCGAAAATGATTGGAATCGTACAGAAATTACATAACACCCAATTTCAAAGCAGATGCGGTCCACCCTTCTGAAACGCCCTGTAATTTACGAGATTTTAATAATTGTAACCAAACACAATAAACCAGACACGTAAATTTGTGAACTTTCACTGCTACTTGTGTAGAGACCTTTAATCTGTGTAATCGGCCACGTGTGTGTGTATACATACAAACCCCCCCCCCCCGGTATAGCCTTCACAGACTATTGGGGAAAGTGCTGTTAGCGGGTGGTCGATGTTAGCACACCGCACCGGGTACGCATTTGAGGCCGAGTCGATGTAGGAGTGGCTCAGGACCGGTTAAAAAAAATCTCCACTGGTTATGGGGGCCGTCCATAAATGACGTCACGCGATTTTGGACGATTTTTGACCCCCCCACCTCGGTCACACGGCGTCACAAAAAGTCAGGCCCCCCCTCAAATATGACGTCACACAGCTCAGCCCCCCCCCCCCCCAAAATAAAACATGTTTCAAATCGCTTTAAACTATCGTCATTGTCGCGCGTATTTAATGTGGCGCTGCACTCTGATGTTGTAGGAGAAACATTTATTAAAAAGTCTATTTAATTAAGTAGAACATGTCTATATTTAAAGTTGCGCATTTTGATGTGACGTCACATTTATCAACCCCCACCCCCCCTCGTCACAAATGTCTGGCCCCCAGAGGTCGCAAACGGGTTTCGATCCCTTACCCGTACCCATACCCGGCCGGACCAGGGTCGCGAACGGGTACCCGTACCCTACCCGATACCCGGCTACCTGTACCCGGCCGGGTATTGGGTAGGGTACGGGTATCGGGTACCCGATCGCTACCTCTGGGATGAAGCCATTTTGCAGGCGCGGGTGGGTTGATTCTAGGAACTTGAATTGTGAGAAGAGACAAGACGTTGGGAAATGAGTGATAAACGGTGACTCGCCAGTGACTCACGGCCTACCAGTATCCGGCCGCACCAGGGTCGCAAACGGGTACCCGTACCCGGCCGGGTACGGGTAGCCGGGTATCGGGTAGGGTACGGGTATCGGGTACCCGGTTACGACCTCTGGTGGGGGGGTTTTGGGGAGAGAGAGTGCTGCGTGGAGTAGTAGTACCCGGCAGATATGATACACGACAACCACTATAAAGCATCTTCTTAGTTCTTTCGGTAAAGTCACATGTTTTATTTTATTAATTTCTTTCTACATGACTTTACCAAAAGAACCAAGAAGATGAATCCCTGCAGTCACGAAAGCTTTAAATCGACACTATAAAGCAGTTCGGGTTTTTACTTGGTTAGGAGTAAAAAATAATTATTGCCGTGGTTTTCCCACCTGACGATGATTGCTTGTGTTGCTATCGAAACGTCGTGATTTGATTTTCTACCCACGTGACTTTACCGAAAGAACAAATGAGTATGGATCATGCAGTCACGAAAACTTCAAATCTAGATTGAACATAGAGGCAGTCCCCGACTAACGATGGACCAACTTACGATATTTCGATCTTACGACGGCGATATCGATCCGACAAAATTGTAAAATATTTTACATTTCGCGCGGCAGGCAAACGCAGCAGCGTACAAGGTACGATGCTGTACGTTGGGACGCTGCCGGGATGTTACTGAACTCATCTCCCGCCTTGTGTGGTGATGCCTTTCACTTTCACCAGCGGTCGACGGTGTTAGCGCGTGTAGTTTTTTCTGTGTTTCAGAATCTTGGTGAGTACAGTACAATATACGTTACGATACGTTCAATGCATGTATGATACGTAACTTTAGCGATTTCATTTTAGGGTTATGTTGTATGTCGGGTTATGAAATTTTGATAAAATTAAATGAAGATTTGACAAAATGTGTAAATCTCGCAAACTATGCAAATGTATGTAATTATGCACATAAATTATGCTAATTGGGGATATATTTGTATTGATGATGATGCTCATCTGGTGGTGACGATGATCTGGGTATGGCAGTGTTTCGGTTTATATCTGAAAAACCGCTCTGCTTTTGCGCCTGCCTTCAAAGGGCCAGAACCATCCTTTGTTTCGTTCGTTTGTGGACACAGCTGCATGCGTGTCCGTGTGTTCTGATTTATTGGAATAATTAAGTTCTTAAAGCGAAGCAGCTCTCAGATCGTCCGTTCAGTCTCTGCAATTATTAATCCGGAAAAGGGGGGGGGGGTCTTCCTCGCGAGCCTCCCTCGCAAAACTGCGTCGTAAGCCGAGTCACCAGACTGAAACAAGACTGACAATTTGAATCGCGTTCGTACCGAGAATTGTGTAATCTCTCCCCTCTCTCTTTGTTCACAAAAACCCAACTTTGCCTTGATGTCGCTGGTTGTGGGGAGGGGGGGTGTTTTATCGAGACATCTGTTAAATCTCCTTCCCCAAGCCATCTTTTCATCCATGGAACACAGATGCCCAACCTGCAATAAAACTTTTTGTGAGCGCCACTTCCCTCGCTCTGGGCGGCGTTACCTTCTTTGCTATCCCGTGCTTGCGGGAAGACAAAGACGGTTGTGAGGCTCTCCTCCTACGGAGTACATTACATCTTGGTTAGGTATGACCGACTTATTTCGCCTTTAATTCTTCTAGATGGCCCTTTGTCTATTCGTAATAAAAAAAAATTTGGTTTGTTTAGAATTATTATTACCACGTATTTTCATAGGGTTTATTAACCTTTTCTTGGTTCTTTCGGTAAAGTCACGTAGAAGGGAAATAATACAATAATAAAACGAAAACATAAAATACAATTCTCACGACGTTTCGGCCACAACGCAAGCAGCCGTCCTCAGGTGAAGAACAGGTCTGTCGGAAAGACGGTTGCTTGCGTTGTGGCCGAAACGTCGTGAGAATTGTATTGTATTTTTATTATTTCCTTCTACGTGACTTTACCGAAAGAACCAAGAAGATGAATCCCTGCAGTTATGAAAGCTTTAAATCGAAATTTATTAACCTTGTTTCACTGCCTGTATCATGGGTTTGTGCTGTTTGTTCTCGATTTATTATCTGATATCCCGAGGCTAGGGAATTCGTTTTGGCTTAGGAACGACCCTGACTGCCATAATTATTCTTTGATGCGTCGGTCAGGTCGTGTAGAAAATTAAAGGTAACCATAACATTAGTATTGAATGAATACATGAGGAGTCATGATCCACTGGTGTAGATTGTAGCCTGGTTTTTAATTGGAGTGTCAGGATCGATAACACTGGTCAACACTTTTTCTGGCATAAGGTATTCCAACGGTTTTAAGGTAATTTTGGGGTGCTGATTCCAAATCTAGCATCAGTTTTTGTCTATCACCTCAGGTTTTTGAGATATCAAATATTGCATTTTCAATAAAAATATTAAATAAATGTGGATATCTACATAAAATATTATAAACACACCATCCTAAAAATACAGCACCATATGTTAACACTAAAGCAGTCACTGACTCGCAACAACTTGCAATCATACGTGACAGTTAATTTCGGGTAAAATCAATGAAAATGGGGTATGCCGATAGCATAAAAATGAGATGTGATAGAGCAAATCTGAGATCAGATTTGGAATCGGCACCCTGAAATTAGTCTAGAACAGCTGCAAAAGTCCAGGCCAGAAAAAAAGTTTTTTGTTGTTGACCAGTGTAATGTTCGCTTAATCTTTGTTGCTAAGTTTTGGATTTTCGTTATTAGAAGAAACATGAAAAAGTTAACCAAAGCGAAATACCTGTGTTCTCTTTCGTCGGGGGGAGAAGGGCGTGTTTTTTTTTTATGACTGACCCTTCCGTTGGCGGGAGGGTGGGTGTCATTATCTGTGTAATGCGGGCGTAAGCGACCTTCCGGATGTGACGTCACGGGGGGAGGAGTTACGTCACGTGGGAGAGGGGTTCGGGTCTTTAAGGGGAGAAACCGGAAGAGGAAGGGGGGTTGTTGGAGACTGGACTAGGGTGAGGCCACGCAGGGCGAAGGCTGGGAGGAGTGGCGAGATCGCCACACACGCTCGGAGAGGGGATTGGCACCGTCGGCCAGCGGTGACCAACCCAGGGAGCAGCGGCGAGGCTGCAGCGAGCGCAGCCAGCGAGGCTGCACGAAGAGGCAGCAGTGGGACTGCTCGGAGAGGGAGAGCAGTGGTGGAGCTGCAGCGAGGGCAGCCGGAGAGGCTGCGCGAGGAGGTCAGCAGCGAGGCTGCTAGCGGCTACGGGAGCGACAGCAGCGTCGGCGCCGAGCGAAGGGTCTCAGAGGGAAGGAGCCGTGTGGGAAAAGTAGACGAACCCGAATAAAGGACACCAAGCCAGATACCGTGGTCGAGTCTTTTATTACATCTGTATGGTTCATCTCCTGCCCTCTGGCCTCGAGTGTGGTGAGAGTGGGTGCTACAATCCTTTGTTTGTGGCACTGCGATTGATTGAAAAAAAATTGGCAGAATTATTCTTAATATGAATTTTGGAAAAAGGGTCGTAAATACAAGTTACCACGATATGATACGATACGTTCAATGCATGTTAAAAGTTTTTATAGCAGATAGGATTTTTTCCTGAAAAAACTTTATGAAATTGCAATTCATATAGGTGGGCTAAGAATTGACCTTGTTTTTTACTTTAAATTTTACTGTGCAATATAGTATTATAATTAATAATATATATAGTTTATACAGTATGGTACTATAAATGGCTGTTTTGCTAAATTATCACCATTCTTAAAGACTCCTGGGTAGGCTAGGCCATTTTCGACTTACGATATTTTCGACTTACAATGAGGTCATCGTAATGCATCTCCATTGTAAGTCGGGGACTACCTGTAGTGAATGCTTGGGAGCTTATTGACTCTCGTTCCTGGTGAGATATCTACCCAACCCACAGATGCACCAAGACTGGCTGCTCTTACCCTGCATGTTGAACTAAGGATTTCAATGTTCAACTTCACATTCTTTTCATTAAAGGCCTGTGACAAAGGTGCATCTATTGGGAGCGACATCGTCTCAAGCTTACACATCCAACGGATCTCCATTTGACTTTGTATTATCTAGGAAGTCCACCCACACCTCCACTTCCACAAACTGCTGCGAGTTGCCTCGCTCTGCTTCACAGTCAGAATTCCTTTCCTGCTTCACGTTGCCTCCATCGATGTGAAGGTCCCATTTTGGAGTCGAATCTTCATCTTCACATTTTACCTTCACTTCTTCGCTCTTCACCATCACCTCTTCACATTTCACAATCAACTCTTCAAATTCCACCTTGATACCTTTAAAAGTGCCCAAGCTGGGATTTTCTTCCGGTACTTGTTTCATGAGGGATGGGCTCCTTACGGCACTTTGACTTTCACAAGCTGATTTCAGACTCCACTTCTTGTGGATCTTCTGATGCTTCTGTGTTCTCTGGTGTTCTTGAAGACGTTGTGAACGTGCAAACGCCTTCCCGCACGGAGTGCACCTGAAGGGTTTCTCTGTGTGTGTTCTCTGGTGTTTTGCAAGATTAGGCGACTGTGAAAATGCCTTCCCACATACACTGCACTTGAAGGGCTTCTCTCCTGTGTGTGTTCTCTGGTGTTTTGCAAGATCAGAAGACTGTGAAAATGCCTTCCCACACATACTGCACTTGAAGGGTTTCTCTCCTGTGTGTCTTCTCTGGTGTCTTGCAAGATCAGATGACTGTGAAAATGCTTTCCCACACACACTGCACTTGAAGGGTTTCTCTCCTGTGTGTGTTCTCTGGTGTTTTGCAAGATCAGATGACTGTGAAAATGCCTTTCCACACACACTGCACTTGAAGGGTTTCTCTCCTGTGTGTGTTCTTTGGTGTCTTTGAAAAGTTGATGGATCTGCAAACACCATTCCACACAGAGTGCACTTGAAGGGTTTCTCTCCCGTGTGTTTTTTCTGGTGCTGTGTCAAACTTCCAGTCTGATCCGTGCTGTATGCACGCTGGTCCCATTGTTGCCTTGCCGTACCGAGCCGCGCTGACTGCCTGTCCTGCATCATGCCAATTCTGCAGAGGAAGCGTCAGAGGAAGAGACATCTGCAGACAGAAAATAGCATCTACACGGCAGTATCGAGGCACAGAAGAATGAATATACGCATATATATGTACACAATCTTGATTTGAAGCTTTCATGACTGCAGGAATCCATACTCTATGGTTCTTTCGGTAAAGTCACGTAGGTAGAAATAACAAATGACGTTTTGAACGCAACACAAGCGTTCGTCTTCGGGTGAAAATCGCGCTAGTTGAGATGTCTGCTGTGATTTATTTTAATACACGCTTTCATTTAACTCACTCTGTTGTTATTGTTGTCGATGTTGTATCCTCAAATCTCGTAACTCCATTTTAACCCACTTCCCAATGTGGTATCGACTGCAAACTTGGTATACAGTGAGGGAAAAAAGTATTTGATCCCCTGCTGATTTTGTACGTTTGCCCACTGGCAAAGAAATGATCAGTCTATAATTTTAATGGTAGGTTTATTTGAACAGTGAGAGACAGAATAACAACAACAAAATCCAGAAAAACGCATGTCAAAAATGTTATAAATTGATTTGCATTTTAATGAGGGAAATAAGTATTTGACCCCCCCTCAATCAGAAAGATTTCTGGCTCCCGGGTGTCTTTTATACAGGTAACCAGCTGAGATTAGGAGCACACTCTTAAAGGGAGTGCTCCTAATCTCAGCTTGTTACCTGTATAAAAGACACCTGTTCACAGAAGCAATCCATCAATCAGATTCCAAACTCTTCACCATGGCCAAAACCAAAGAGCTCTCCAAGGATGTCAGGGACAAGATTGTAGACCTACACAAGGCTGGAATTGGCTACAAGACCATCGTCAAGCAGCTTGGTGAAGTCACGTAGGTAGAAATAACAAATGACGTTTTGAACGCAACACAAGCGTTCGTCTTCGGGTGAAAATCGCGATAGTTGAGATGTCTGCTGTGATTTATTTTAATACACGCTTTCATTTAACTCACTCTGTTGTTATTGTTGTCGATGTTGTATCCTCAAATCTCGTAACTCCATTTTAACCCACTTCCCAATGTGGTATCGACTGCAAACTTGGTATACAGTGAGGGAAAAAAGTATTTGATCCCCTGCTGATTTTGTACGTTTGCCCACTGGCAAAGAAATGATCAGTCTATAATTTTAATGGTAGGTTTATTTGAACAGTGAGAGACAGAATAACAACAACAAAATCCAGAAAAACGCATGTCAAAAATGTTATAAATTGATTTGCATTTTAATGAGGGAAATAAGTATTTGACCCCCCCTCAATCAGAAAGATTTCTGGCTCCCGGGTGTCTTTTATACAGGTAACCAGCTGAGATTAGGAGCACACTCTTAAAGGGAGTGCTCCTAATCTCAGCTTGTTACCTGTATAAAAGACACCTGTTCACAGAAGCAATCCATCAATCAGATTCCAAACTCTTCACCATGGCCAAAACCAAAGAGCTCTCCAAGGATGTCAGGGACAAGATTGTAGACCTACACAAGGCTGGAATTGGCTACAAGACCATCGTCAAGCAGCTTGGTGAGAAGGTGACAACAGTTGGTGCGATTATTTGCAAATGGAAGATACACAAAAGAACTGTCAATCTCCCTCGGCCTGGGGCTCCATGCAAGATCTCACCTCGTCGAGTTGCAATGATCATGAGAACGTTGATGAATCAAACCAGAACTACACGGGAGGATCTTGTCAATGATCTCAAGGCAGCTGGGACCATAGTCACCAAGAAAACAGTTGGTAACACACTATGCCGTGAAGGACTGAAATCTTGTAGCGGCCGCAAGGTTCCCCTGCTCAAAAAAGCACATATACATGCCCGTCTTAAGTTTGACAATGAACATCTGAATGATTCAGAGGACAACTGGGTGAAAGTGTTGTGGTCAGATGAGACCAAAATGGAGCTCTTTGGCATCAACTCAATCGCCGTGTTTGGAGGAGGAGGAATGCTGCCTATGACCCCAACAACACCATCCCCACCATCAAACATGGAGGTGTAAACATTATGCTTTGGGGGTGTTTTTCTGCTAAGGGGACAGGACAACTTCACCGCATCAAATGAACGATGGACGGGGCCATGTACCGTCAAATCTTGGGTGAGAACCTCCTTCCCTCAGCCAGGGCATTGAAAATGGGTCGTGGATGGGTATTCTAGCATGACAATGACCCAAAACACACGGCCAAGGCAACAAAGGAGTGGCTCAAGAAGAAGCACATTAAGGTCCTAGAGTGGCCTAGCCAGTCTCCAAACCTTATTCCCATAGAAAATCTGTGGAAGGAGCTGAAGGTTCGAGTTGCCAAACGACAGCCTCGAAACCTTAATGACTTGGAGAAGATCTGCAAAGAGGTTTGGGAAAAAATCCCTCCTGAGATGTGTGCAAACCTGGTGGCCAACTACAAGAAACGTCTGACCTCTGTGATTGCCAACAAGGGTTTTGCCACCAAGTACTAAGTCATGTTTTGCAGAGGGGTCAAATACTTATTTCCCTCATTAAAATGCAAATCAATTCATAACATTTTTGACATGCGTTTTTCTGGATTTTGTTGTTATTCTGTCTCTCACTGTTCAAATAAACCTATCATTAAAATTATAGACTGATCATTTCTTTGTCAGTGGGCAAACGCACAAAATCAGCAGGGGATCAAATACTTTTTTCCCTCACTGTACTCATGCCATACTGATGACAATACTATATTCTATCATTCAATTTTTTTTTTAAACAATCTTTTTTACATGTTATGTTTCGGCTTTGGTCTAATTGTCCACGGTAAACTGACGTTGGCTGTAATTGACCACGGTCACTTACATTATGGCAAGCCTCGGGGACACTTCCTGGAGTCGTGGAGTTCTTCCATTACTAGTACATTTCATAAAAGCGTGTTTTTAAAATAATTTTTTAAAATATTACTTATTTTATTTCTACCTACGTGACTTTACCGAAAGAACCAAAGAGTAAATATAAATACAGTCACACATGACTAACACGTCTATACGAATTCATATATTTTATATATTCATGATAAAAAAAAAGTTTCCCAAATTCATCACACGGGCTGTTATGGCACACTATGAGAGGGCAAATGGTCATACACATTCCTTCAAAATCAATGTTAACCCAAAACTCCAAGCACACAATTTCGGCTGTCTGGCTACAAAATGAATATTTATAATAGCTAAATTCAGGTGACATAGCAAAGGGTGTTGAAAATAATACTACTTGTGTTATGCATAAATTCATGTTCAATCGCAACTTAGAGGTGTGAAGCCAGGCTCAGATTTCCTTGAATGTAGGGATGAACAGATCTAACGTCAGCTGTATGTGTGCTGTGTCAACTTCCTGACTGCTTCCATTCTCATAAAGAGTTCCAGATGAAAACAAAAAACATAAACCATTGTTTTCATATAACCTCCGTGTTCAATAGTTAATAGACTTTACTTCAAACACAAACTTGACACTGCCACACACTGCCGTGTTAAACAGGTGGTGGCGTGTCCAGAACCATGCCTGGCCCCACACCTTCATCTGCTCAGTATTAATGTTTCAGTTTCATTTATTAGGTACTAGCTTTACTACCTGGCTTAGCCCGAGACTGGGATTCTTGTCTTGAATGAATCCACGGCCTACGCGGAGGGTGGGGGGTGGGGGGTGCGTGACGTCGGCATGCACACTGCGTGACGCTGCCGCATGCGGGTGACATCACAGACGTGAGGTCACCGTTCACTTGCCGTGCAAAATATATCCATTATTGCGCTCCCCCAAATGCAAAAGTCATTTTTTATACTTTTTGCATTGTGTACAATCTGGAAGGTACCCACATGCCAAATTTAAAGTTTGTTGCATGTCGGAACGTATGCTAAACATTTCGAACAGACACATTCACAAATTTCCCTTTTATATATAGATAACCCCGTGAGCCATGCGGCTCTTGACTCGGGGGCAACTGCAACAAACAAAAACATGAACAAGAAACATCTTAAAGTGACTACACGCAACAGAAAAATTCAGTTAAAAACAGTAGAAAAAACACCGTATTTCAACGCTGTGTGCAAAAATCCCAGTGGGATGCAAGTCAACAAAAACAACCATAAGACAATTTAGATTAAAGTTATCAGGCTAACTCTGTACTACCACAAACAAACATGGCTAAACCAAAACGTTTTCAATGCTTCCTCACTCCACCAAATAATTGAGGATGAAATCAACATAACCGAGTTTGCGTGTCTCCCTCTCTCTCCGTGGTGGCGTGGATTTTCCTCCGGATGCCCCTCCACATTTAAGAGTGAACATCAGCACGCGTTTAGAGTCTTTGACCGATAGTCATTTCAACACGTTGACAAAGCCCACCTTTGTTGTGTGGGCAGGTCGCTTCTGAAAACAAGAGTGGATGCTTGTCGCACGAAACGTCGTTATTTTATTTTCTGACCTACGTGACTTTACCGAAAGAACCAAAGAGTATGGATTCCTGCACTCACGAAAGCTTCAAATTATAAGAGCGGTACAGCAGCTCAAGTGGGCTTGGCCTGGTTACATAAAATAAAAATCGAAAAAGTGTCCTCGTGTTGTAGTATTTCCTGCAGTCACGAAAGCTCCAAATCTCTCATTGCCATGCTAATTTCTCTATCCCCCCCCCCGTCTCTCTCTCTGCCCCCCTCTCTCTCTATTTAAGGCCTCGACACAGAGGTGTTGTTTCTGTGTGTGCCTATGTGTGTCTCTCACTCTGTGTGCCTATGTGTGTCTCTCTGTGTGCCTATGTGTATGTTTCGCTCTGTGTGCCTCTGTGTGTCTCTCTCTGTCTATTTGTGTGTGTCTCTCTATCTGTGTCTCTCTCTCTCTGAGTGCCTATGTGTGTGTCTCCCTCTGTGTGCCTTTGTGTGTGTGTCTATGTGTGTCTCTGTCTCTTTGTTATCTCTCTGTGAGCCTATGTGTGTGTCTATCTCTCATTGTGTGTCTCTGTGTGCCTATGTGAATGTCTCTCTGTGTCTTTGTGTTATCTCTCTGTGTATCCATGTGTGTGTCTCTCTGTGTTGTCTCTCTGTGTCTGTGTTATCTCTCTCTGTGTGCCTGTGTATCTCTGTAATGCCTGTGTGTCTTTCTGTCTCATCTCTCTCTGCTTATGTGTCTCTCTGTTTGTCTGTATCTCTCTCTGCTTGTGTCTGTGTGTCTCCGTGTCTGTGTTTAGTTCTCTCAAATTTAGCAATCTTTGGAAGAACGTTAATCAACCAGGTGGGGTGTTGACTGTAATGTTAGCCGACTCGCTGTGTTGTGTTGTATTGCATTGTAGTTCTAAATTTATTTTATTTTATACCTACGTAACTTTACCGAAATAACCAAAGAATATAGTTCTAAGTTTACAAGCTTTGTTTTCTCATTTATTTGTACCTGATGGTGATTGCTCGTGTCGCAAAGGAAACGTCGTATGCTATTACTTAATTAATGTTTTCTTTCTACGCGACTACCGAAAGAACCAAAGAGTATGGATCCCTGCACTCACGAAAGCTCCAGATCAAGTTCAACCGAGATAATTATTTTTGTTTCTTTCGGTAAAGTCACGTAGGTAAAAAATAAAATGAAACGACTAAATAAAAAAGAAATTCAAATTTTTTATAAAAAAATATTTTTTAATTAAAAGTTCAATATTATGAAAAAACAACAAAAATAAATGAAACTAAATACATTTTGTTGTTTTTAATTTTTTTACGAAAAGAAAATTGTATTAAAAAAATATTATGAAAACAACTAAAATAAATGAAAAAACTAAATTAAATTGGTTGTTTCTTCATTTATTTTATTTCTGCTGCCGTCACGAAAGCTTCCAGATCAAGTTGAAGCGAGAGAATTCAAGCAAAGGCCTTCAGGCGAGGGCAGGAGGCGAGGCCCCTCGTGGCTAGGCCCCACGTTGTAATGTCCCAACCTTGACATGGATTCCCATACTCGCTGCGACTCAATTGACATCCCTACGAGAGAGAGAAATAGCGAACGAAACTCTACCTTGGTAAACAACAACCACCACCACAACCACGATGAAAATCTCTCACCTCAGATTTCAGCGGTAGCTTCTCGTTACCTCGCGTTAATGACCCGCCAGTCACTGGGCGCAGCTTTGCCCAAATAAGGATTGTACCAGAACATAGGCGGTAACCAAGCAGGGGTGACATGACGTTACTAGCGAGGCGCACCGCCCCCCCTGGAGTTTCACGCCGATGAGGTAATGCTTAGTGGTGACGTCAGAAAACGGGAGTTCAAGTTTTGCGTACAGGGGACGTCTATAAATGACGTCACGCGATTTTGGCCGATTTTTGACCCCTCTACCCCCCTCGTCACACAGCGTCACAAAAAGTCAGACCCCCCTCAAATGACGTCACAACCCTCTGCCCCCCCCCAAAAAAACATGCTTCAAATCGCTTTAAACTAGTCATTGTAGTGCGTATTTAACGTGGCGCTGCACTCTGATGTAGGAGAAAACATTTATTTAACCGGTCCTGAGCCACCCCTACATCGACTCAGCCTCAAATGCGTACCCGGTGCGGTGTGCGAACATCGCCACCCGCTAATAGCACTTGCCCCAATAGTCTGTGAAGGCTATACCGGGGGGGATCTTTGTCTTTGTATGTACACACACGTGGCCGATTACACAGCTTAAAGGTCTCTACACAAGTAGCAGTGAAAGTTCACAAATTCACGTGTCTGGTTTATTGTGTTTGGTTACAATTATTTACAACTCGTAAATTACAGGGCGTTTCAGAAGGGTGGACCGCATCTGCTTTGAAATTGGGTGTTATGTCATTTCTGTACGATTCCAATCATTTTCGATTTAAAGCTTTCGTGACTGCAGGGATTCATCTTCTTGGTTCTTTCGGTAAAGTCACGTAGAAGGGAAATAATAAAACATAAAATAATTTTCACGACGTTTCGGCCACAACACAAGCAGGTCTGTCACCTGAGGACGGCTGCTTGCGTTGTGACCAAAACGTCGTGAGAATGATTGTTTTATTTTTATTATTTCCCTTCTACGTGACTTTACCGAAAGAACCAAGAAGATGATTCCAATCATTTTTACACGCATATATTTAACTCAATTCGTCTGTTGTATCCTCAAAAACGAAATCTTGTAACTCAAATTTTACACACTTCCCAATGTGCTAACGACTGCAAACTTGGTATAGCAATGTCATACTGATGACAACACGATATTATATCATAAAAAAGATCCAAAACATAGATTTTTTTTAACTTTTAACACGCTTTTATTTAAACTTACTGTATGTGTTGTATCCAAAAATCTTGTAACTCAATTTCAACCGTATTCCCAATTTCGTATCGAATGCAAAATTCGTTAAGGTGTGTCATACTGATGACAATACTATATTCTATCATTAAAAATAAACATTTAAAACATAATTTTTTAAATGTTATGTTTCGGCTTGGGTTTGTCAACTGACTTTGGCTGTAATTGGCCACTGTCCCTTAAGTTATGGCAAGCTTCGGGGCCACTTCATGGAGTCGTGGAGTTCTGCCATTACTAGTACATTTCATAAAAGCGTGTTTTGAAAAAGTTATTTTCTTAATTACTTATTTATAGTCAAAATCGCCAAATTTGCGGCGCTTCACTGCAAGTACAGGGAGAGACGAGAGGTGAGGCAGCGACGCGCTCAGCCTCCCCTCTGATTGCGCAACCCCTCAGACACTGGATGGAACGCGGGCAGTAAGGGCGTGCCTGTTACTATCTCAGCATGTCACCAATTGAATGTTTGTAGACCCCTTCAATACATGTCCTCGCCTTCCATAGTCCGGGTAACTTAGTTCAAGTACAGTAGAACCTCTGGTCACGACCATAATTCGTTGCATAACTTTGGTCGCAACCCGATTTGGTCGTGACTCAAACCTAATTTCCCCATTGGATTGTAAGTAAATACGATTAATCCGTTCCAGACTCCTACGAACTGCATATAGTTTTTTAAAGATTTTTAAGCAAACATTTTTAATTATGCCATAGAATTCAGTGTAATAGTAAACTAAATGTAAAAAGCTTTGCAAAACACTGAGAAAACCTTGAACAGAAAAAACTAACATTGCCGCGACAAGGTTTAGAATCGTTCAACAAGATTACTGTTTCATCTGCTACATTAGTCGGTCGATTCTGAGAGATTCATGTTTCTATTGAAAGTAAGTTAACAGTAATATTTGGGTACAGTAATGTTTTTGGAAGCATTCACCGTATTATCGTATGAACGTTAACTTCACCACATCATCGTATGAATGATGCGAGAAGAGAATAACGGGTTATGTTAGCGATTTACGTACTCGGCGCTTTCGCTCTCTAAATTATGGCTTGAATGAGGGGGGAGGGGTTTGACTACACTCACACAATTTATATCTTACTAGGAATTTTATGTAGCAAAAGTTATATACATAACTGTTACGCTTTGTGTAATTCAACAAAAATGGAGCGGAAGGGGGAAATCGGCCGCGGCCGTGTTTGATCGCCACCCGAGTATGTGTTCGTGACCAGATTAAAAAATGTCAATGTTTTGGATGGAACCCAAAAGCGTTCGTGACCAGAGGTTCTATTGTATGTGTATAAAGATACGTAGGCTCGCTGGTCTCGTCATGAATCTGCAATGAAAAAGCACCAGGGTAGGCAGCTATCACATCTGCCTCACTGAGGGGGGGCGTCAGACACACCCCCCCTTCGGTGAGGCCACGCCCCCGGTGCCTCCATCAGCCACAGACCTCACCCCATGTCACTGGCTCCCATCCATCGCGTTCAGTGTTAATTACCGAGGCTCACAAAGCCAGACTCAGCCTCCCATAGGCTTCAGTGTTAATCACTGAGGCTCACAGGGCCAGACTCAGGCTCCCATAGGCTTCAGTGTTAATCACTGAGGCTCACAGAGCCAGACGAAGGCTCCAATAGGGTTCAGTGTGAATCACTGAGGCTCCTGGTGAGATATCTACCCAACCAACAGATCCACCAAGACTGGCCGCTCTTACCCTGCAGGTTGAACCTAAGATTTCAATGTTCAACTGTGACAAAGGTGCATCTGTAGTGGTGATACGCGCTGGCAGTAGGGATCGTCTGGCAGCGCGTGGTGATTGGCTGTGTATTGGTGACGCGCGCTGACAGTGAGGGATCGTGTGGCAACGCGGGGTGATTGGTTATGTGGTGGTGACACGCGCTGGCAAAAGGGATCGTGTGGCAGCGCGTGGTGATTGGTCAACTAGAGTGGGTGCTCACATCGCGGTCCGCATAGGCTCCGCCCCCTCGGGAGCGGAGGACTATAAAAGGCGATGCGCGCGGGCGCTCGGGGAGTTGGTAACCAGTGAAGACGGAAGACGGAGGAGGAAGAGATAGGGCCCTGAGACCCCTAGCCCCGCTGTCCTTGTAAAGGCCGGGACCCTGTGTGGCTCAGAGGCGGGACCTTGGGACCCGCGGCCGGACGTCTTTGGGAGGGCCGGGCTGCGGGACCCAGTGGTCGTGATCCATACCCCGGCTAGGGTGGGTCTGTGAGTTCCCCTGGAAGCTACGGGGCTGGAGAGCCCGTGTGTGTGTAGGCAGGTAGAACGTGTAGCGTGAGCTGTAGTTGACCACACGTGTTATTGTGGCTACGGAAAGTGTTAATAAAGTGTGCTACCCGTCAAGTGGTCTCCCGCCGTAATTTAAAATATTACACATCTATCGGGAGCGACATCGTCTCAAGCTTACACATCTAACGGATCTCCATTTGACTTTGTATTATCTAGGAAGTCCACCCACACCTCCACTTCCACATACTGCTGCGAGTTGCCTCGCTCTGCCTCACAGTCAGAATTCCCCTCCTGCTTCATGTTGCCTCCATCGATGTGAAGGTCCCATTTTGGAGTCGAATCTTCATCTTCACATTTTACCTTCACTTCTTCGCTCTTCACCGTCACCTCTTCACATTTCACAATCACCTCTTCACATTTCACAATCACCTCTTCAAATTCCACTTTGATACCTTTAAAAGTGCCCAAGCTGGGATTTTCTTCCGGTACTTGTTTCATGAGGGATGGGCTCCTTACGGCACTTTGACTTTCACAAGCTGATTTCAGACTCCACTCCTTGTGGATTTTCTGATGATTCTGTGTTCTCTGGTGTTCTTGAAGATGTTGTGACCGTGCAAACGCCTTCCCGCACAGAGTGCACCTGAAGGGTTTCTCTCCTGTGTGTGTTCTCTGGTGTTTTGCAAGACTAGGCGACTGTGAAAATGCCTTCCCACACACACTGCACTTGAAGGGTTTCTCTCCTGTGTGTGTTCTATGGTGTGTTGCAAGATCACGTGACTTTGAAAATGCCTTCCCACACACACTGCACTTGAAGGGTTTCTCTCTTGTGTGTGTTCTATGGTGTTTTGCAAGATACCACTGTGAAAATGCCTTCCCACACACACTGCACTTGAAGAGTTTCTGTCCTGTGTGTGTTCTCTGGTGTCGTGCAAGATTATGTGACTGTGAAAATGCCTTCCGACACACACTGCACTTCAAGGGTTTCTCTCCTGTGTGTGTTCTCTGGTGTATTGCAAGATCAGATGACTGTGAAAATGCCTTCCCACACACACTGCACTTGAAGGGTTTCTCTCCTGTGTGTGTTCTCTGGTGTATTTGACAATTTTCTGGACCTGCAAACGCCATTCCACACACACTGCACTTGAAAGGTTTCACTCGTGTGTGTGTTCTCTGGTGTTTTGCAAGATTAGGCGACTGTGAAAATGCCTTCCCACACACACTGCACTTGAAGGGTTTCTCTCCTGTGTGTGTTCTCTGGTGTTTTGCAAGATCAGATGACTGTGAAAATGCCTTCCCACACACACTGCACTTGAAGGGTTTCTCTCCTGTGTGTGTTCTCTGGTGTTTTGCAAGATGTTGTGACTGTGAAAATGCCTTCCCACACACACTGCACTTGAAGGGTTTCTCTCCCGTGTGTGTTCTTTGGTGTCTTTGAAGAGTTGATGAATCTGCAAACGCCATCTCACACAGAGTGCACTTGAAGGGTTTCTCTCCCGTGTGTGTTCTTTGGTGTCTTTGAAGATTTGATGAATGTGCAAACGCCATCTCACACAGATTGCACTTGAAGGGTTTCTCTCCCGTGTGTTTTTTCTGGTGCCGTGTCAAACTTCCAGTCCGATCCGTGCTGTATGCACGCTGGTCCCATTGTTGCCATGCCGTACCGAGCCGCGCTGACTGCCTGTGCTCCATCAGACCAATTCTGCAGAGGAAGCGTCAGAGGAAGCGACAGCTGCAGACAGAAAATACCATCTACAAGTCAGTATCGAGGCAAAGAAGAATGAATATACGCATATATATGTACAATCTTGATTTGAAGCTTTCATGACTGCAGGAATCCATACTCTATGGTTCTTACGGTAAAGTCAAGTAGGTAATTATAACATAAATGACGATGTTTCGAATGCAGCACAAGCGTTCGTCTTCGGGTGAAATCGCGATAGCTGAGATGTCTGCTGTGATTTATTTTAATACACGCTTTAATTTAACTCACTCTGTCTGTTGTTGTCATTGTTGTATCCTCAAATCTTGTAACTCCATTTTAACCCACTTCCCAATGTGGTATCGATTGCAAATTTGGTATACTTATGCCATACTGATGACAATACTATATTCTATCATTAACGTTTTCTTTTAAACAATATTTTTTACATGTTATGTTTCGGCTTGGGTCTAATTGTCCACGGTAAACTGACGTTGGCTATAATTGAGCACGGTCGCTTACGTTATGGCAAGCCTCGGGGCCACTTCCTGGAGTCGTGGAGTTCTTCCATTACTAGTACATTTCATTAAAGCGTGTTTTTAAAAATATTACTTATTTTATTTCTACCTAAGTGACTTTACCGAAAGAACCAAAGAGTATATATAAACACAGTCACACATGACTAACACGTCTATATATATTCATATATTCATGATAGAGTTAAAAATTTACCCAAATTCATCACACGGGCTGTTATGGCGCACTATGAGAGGGCAAATGGTCATAAACATTCCTGGAAGCCCTCGTATCTTCAAAATGAATGTTAACCTAGAACTCCAAGCACACAATTTTGGCTGTCTGGCTACAAAATGAATATTCATAAGAGCTAAATTCAGCTGACATAGCAAAGGGTGTTGAAAATAATACTACTTGTGTTATGCATAAATTCATGTTTAATTGCAAATTATAGGTGTGAAGCCAGGCTTAGATTTCCTTGAATGCTGGGATGAACAGATCTAACGTCAGCTGAATGAGTGCTGTCAACTTCCTGACTGCTTCCATTCTCATAAAGAGTTCTAGATAAAAACAAAAAACTTAAACCATTGTTTTGATATAACCTCCATGTTCAATAGAATTAATAGACTTTACTGCAAACACAAACTTGACACTGCCACACACTGCCGTGTTAAACAGGTGGTGGCGTGTCCAGAACCATGCCTGGCCCCACACCTTAATCTGCTCAATATTAATGTTTCAGTTTCATTAGGTACTAGCTTTACTACCTGGCTACGCTCGAGACTTGGATTCTTGTCTTGAATGAATCCACGGCCTACGCGGAGGGATGCATGACGTCAGCAGGCACACTGCGTGACACTGCCGCATGCGGGTGACATCACACAGATGTGAGGTCACCGCTCACTTGCCGTGCTAAATATATCCATTATTGCGCCCCCCCCCAAAAAAAATCATTTTTATACTTTTTGCATTGTGTACAGTCTGGAAGGTACCCACATGCCAAATTTCAAGTTTGTTGCATGTCGGAAAGTATGCTAAACATTTCGAACAGATACACATTCACAAATTTCCCTTTTATATAAAGATAACCCCGTGAGCCATGCGACTCTTGACTCGGGGGCAAATGCAACAAACAAAAACGTGAACAAGAAACATCTTAAAGTGACTACAAGCAACAGAAAAATCCAGGAAAAAACTGCAGAAAAAACACCGCATTTCAACTCTGTATGCAGAAAATCCCAGTGGGATTGCAAGTCAACAAAAACAACCATAGGACAATTTAGATTAAAGTTATCAGGCTAACTGTGTACTACAAAAAACAAACATGGCTAAACCAAAACGTTTTCAATGCTTCCTCACTCCACCAAATAATTCAGGATCAAATCAACATGGTTGAGTTTGCGTGTCTCCCTCTCTCTCTGTCGTGGCGTGGATTTTCCTCCAGATCGCCCTCCACATTTAAGAGTGAATATCAGCACGCGTTTAGAGCCTTTGACCGATAGTCATTTCCAAACATTGACAAAGCCCACCTTTGTTGTGTGGGCAGGTCGCTTCTGAAAACAAGAGCGGACGCTTGTGTTGCGCCCAAAACGTCGGGATTTATTTTATTTTCTACCTACGTGACTCTACCGAAAGAACCAAAGAGTATGGATTCCTGCACTCACGAAAGCTTCAAATCATAAGGGCGGTATAGCAGCTCTAGCGGGCTTGGCCTGGTTACATAAAATAAAAACCGAAAGTGTCCTCGTGTTGTAGTATTTCCTGCAGTTACGAAAGCTCCAAATCTCTCATTGCCATGCTCATTTCTCTACCCCCCATCTCTCTCAGCCCCCTTCTCTCGCTATTTAAGGCCTCAACACAGGTGTTGTTTCTGTGTGCCTATGTGTGTGTCTCTGTGTGTCTCTGTGTCTGTGTTATCTCTCTCTGTGTACCTATGTGTGTCTCGCTCTGTGTGCCTATGTGTCTGTCTCTCTCTGTCTGTGCTTTCTGTGTGCCTGTGTGTGTGTCTCTCTCTCTCTGTTATCTCTCTGCTTCTGTGTCTCTCTCTGTGTGTCTGTGTTATCTCTCTCTGCTTGTGTGTATGTGTCTGTGTGTCTCCGTGTCTGTGTTTAGTTCTCTCTCTCAAATGTATCAATCTTTGGAAGAACGTTAATAAACCAGGTGGGGAGTTGACTGTTATCTTAGCCGACTCTCTGTGTTGTATTGCATTGTAGTTCTAAGTTTATTGAATTTTATACTTAGGAAACTTTACCGAAAGGACCAAAGAGTATAGTTCAAGTTCAAAAGCTTTGCTTTAGATTTCGATTTAAAGCTTTACTTTCTCATTCATTTGTACCTGATGGTGATTGCTCGTGTTGAAAAGGAAACGTCGTATGCTATTACTTAATTTATTTTTTCTTCCTACGTGACTTTACCGAAAGAACCAAAGAGTATGGATTCCTGCACTCACGAAAGCTTCAAATTATAAGAGCGGTACAGCAGCTCAAGTGGGCTTGGCCTGGTTACATAAAATAAAAAACGAAAGTGTCCTCGTGTTGTAGTATTTCCTGCAGTCACGAAAGCTCCAAATCTCTCATTGCCATGCTCATTTCTCTACCCCCCCTCTCTCTCAGCCACCTTCTCTCTCTATTTAAGGCCTTGTCACAGAGGTATTGTTTCTGTGTGTGCCTATGTGTGCATCTCTCTGTGTGTCTCTCTCTCTCTGTGCCTATGTGTGTGTCTCTCTGTGTCCCTGTGTTATCTCTCTCTGTGTTTATGCGTCTGTCTCTCTGTGTGCCTATGTGTGGGTCTCTCTCTGTGTCTATATGTCTCTTTCTCTGTCTCTCTTTCTGTGTGCCTATGTGTGTCTCTGTCTCTGTGTTATCTCTCTGCTTATGTGTGTCTCTCTCTGTCTGTATTATCTCTCTCTCTGCTTGTGTGTCTGTGTGTCTCCGTGTCTGTGTTTAGTTCTCTCTCTCAAAATTTGCAATCTTTGGAAGAACGTTAATAAACCAGGTGGGGTTTTGACTGTTATGTTAGCCGACTCGCTGTGTTGTGTTGTATTACATTGTAGTTCTAAATTTATTTTATTTTATACCTACGTAACTTTACCGAAAGAACCAAAGAATATAGTTCTAAGTTTACAAGCTTTGCTTTCTCATTCATTTGTACCTGATGGTGATTGCTCGTGTTGCAAAGGAAACGTCGTATGCTATTACTTAATTAATGTTTTCTTTCTACGCGACTTTACCGAAAGAACCAAAGAGTATGTATCCCTGCACTCACGAAAGCTCCAGATCAAGTTTAACCGAGATAAATATTTTTGTTTATTTTCGGTAATGTCACGTAGGTAAAAAATGAAATGAAACAACGACTAAAATAAATTATTTTTTTATTGCATTTTTTAAATTAAAAATATTTTTAATGAAAAAAAATATTATGAATAAACAACTAAAATAAATGAAACTAAATACATTTAGTTGTTTTTTACATTTATGAAAAAAAAATTGTATCAAGAAAATATTATGGAAAAAACACCTAAAATAAATGAAAAAACTAAATTAAATTGGTTTCATTTATTTTGTTTCTGCTGCCGTCATGAAAGCTTCCAGATCAAGTTGAAGCGAGAGAATTCAAACAAAGGACTTCAGGCGAGGGCAGGAGGCGAGGCCCCGCGTGGCTGGGCCCCACGTTGTAATGTCCCAACCTAGATATGGATTCCCATACTCGCTGCGACTCAATTGACATCCCTACGAGAGAGAGGCTCTACCTGGGTAAACAACAACAACCACAACAACCACCACCACCACGATGAAAATCTCTCACCTCGGATTTCATCGGCAGCTTCTCGTTACCTCGCTACGTTATGGCGGCAGCAGGATGTGACGTAAAATTCACTTCCGGGGTACAAGACACGCCCCCAACGAGCGGGGCTGGGTAACTGAATAACTTATTCGTCAACTGCAGGAATGACTCAACTCGTTGTACACTCATTGGCTCTTTCGGTAAAGTCACGTGTCGAGGGATGATGGGGCGTGGGTGCTGAACCCGTCGCAATAAAAAACAAACTCGCGAGGGCTTTTAACGAATATATTATGTTAATTGTATTTCATTTCTTTACCGAAATAACCAATGAGCAATTCCTGCAGTCACCATGCTGAGATCCTAGATTATGTTAATGAGCCGCCAGTCACTGGGCGTAGCTTTGCCCAAATAAGGATTGTACCGGAACAGAGATCGGCGGGGACCAAGCAGGGGTGACATGACGTCACTAGCGAGGCGCACCGCCCCCCCTGGCGTTTCACACCGATGAGGTAATGCTTAGTGGTGACGTCAGAGAACGGGGGTCAGAGTTCAAGTTTTGCGTATTGGGGCCGTTCATAAATGACGTCACGTGATTTTGGCCGATTTTTGACCCCCCTCCCCCCCTCGTCACAGAGTCACAAAAAGTCAGACCCCCTCAGATATGACGTCACAAAGCTCTGCCCCCCCCCAAATATATAAAACACGCTTCAAATCGCTTTAAACTATTGTCATTGCAGTGCGTATTTAATGTGGCGCTGCACTCTGATGTTGTAGGAGAAAAGATTTATTAAAAAGGAGACCAGGGGGGCGAGGGTTTGAGAAATGTGACGTCACATCAATATGCACAACTTTAAATACATATAGAGTATAGACAAAACGTTCTGCTTAATTCTAGATTTGAAGCTTTCGTGACTGCAAGGATTCATACTTTGTTTTTTTTTTCGGTAAAGTCACGTTGGTTCTACTTAATTAAATACTTTTTTTTTATAAATGTGTATATAACATTCTTTTTCATATGTTATGTTTCGGCTTGGGTCTAATTGTCCACGATGGGAAAACGCACAAAATTAGCAAGGGATCAAATACTTTTTTCCCTCACTGTACTCATGCCATAATGATGACAATACTATATCCTATCATTAAATAAAATAATTTTAAACAATCTTTTTTACATGTTATGTTTGGGCTTGGGTCTAATTGTTCCCACGGTCAACTGACGTTGGATGTAATTGTCCACCGTCCCTTACGTTATGGAAAACTTCGGGGCCACTTCCTAGAGTCGTGGAGTTCTTCCATTACTAGTACATTTAATGACAGCGTGTTTTGAAAAAAAGTTTTTTACAGGTTACATACTTATAGTCAAAATCTCCAAATTTGCAGAGCTTCGCTGCAAGTACAGGGCGAGACGAGGGGTGAGGCAGCGACGCGCTCAGCCTCCCCTCTGATTGCGCAACCCCTCAGACACTAGATGGAACGTGGGCAGTAAGGGGGTGCCTGTTACCATCTCAGCATGTCACCAATGGAATGTTTGTAGACCCCTTCATTATATGTCCTCGCCTTCCATAGTCCGGGTAACTTAGTTCAAGTACAGTAGAACCTCTGGTCACGACCATAATTCGTTCCATAACTTTGGTCGCTACCCGATGTCATTGCAGTGCGTATTTAATGTGGCGCTGCACTCTGATGTTGTAGGAGAAAAGATTTATTAAAAAGGAGACCAGAGGGGCGGGGGTTTGAGAAATGTGACGTCACATCAATATGCACAACTTTAAATACATATAGAGTATAGACAAAACGTTCTGCTTAATTCTAGATTTGAAGCTTTCGTGACTGCAAGGATTCATACTCTTTGTTTTTTTTTCGGTAAAGTCACGTTGGTTCTACTTAATTAAATATTTTTTATAAATGTGTATATAACATTCTTTTTCATATGTTATGTTTCGGCTTGGGTCTAATTGTCCACGATGGGAAAACGCACAAAATTAGCAAGGGATCAAATACTTTTTTCCCTCACTGTACTCATGCCATAATGATGACAATACTATATCCTATCATTAAATAAAATAATTTTAAACAATCTTTTTTACATGTTATGTTTTGGCTTGGGTCTAATTGTTCCCACGGTCAACTGACGTTGGATGTAATTGTCCACCGTCCCTTACGTTATGGCAAACTTCGGGGCCACTTCCTAGAGTCGTGGAGTTCTTCCATTACTAGTACATTTAATGACAGCGTGTTTTGAAAAAAAGTTTTTTACAGGTTACATACTTATAGTCAAAATCTCCAAATTTGCAGAGCTTCGCTGCAAGTACAGGGCGAGACGAGGGGTGAGGCAGCGACGCGCTCAGCCTCCCCTCTGATTGCGCAACCCCTCAGACACTAGATGGAACGCGGGCAGTAAGGGGGTGCCTGTTACCATCTCAGCATGTCACCAATGGAATGTTTGTAGACCCCTTCATTATATGTCCTCGCCTTCCATAGTCCAGGTAACTTAGTTCAAGTACAGTAGAACCTCTGGTCACGACCATAATTCGTTACATAACTTTGGTCGCTACCCGATTTGGTCGTGATTCGAACCTAATTTCCCCATTGGATTGTATGTAAATACGATTAATCCTACGAACTGTATATAGTTTTTAAAAGATTTTTAAGCACAATAATGGTTAATTATGCCATAGAATTCAGTGTAATAGTAAACTAAATGTAAAAACATTGCATAACACTGAGAAATCCTTGAACAGAGAAAACTAACATTTCCGCGTCAAGGTTTAGAATCGTTCAACAAGATGACTGTTTCATCTTCTACATCAGTCAGTCGATTCTGAGAGAGAGAATATTCGTATGAGCAATTCATGTTTCTATTGAAAGTTAACAGTAATATTTGGGTACAGTATTGTTTTTGGAAGCATTCACCGTATTATCGTATGAACGTTTACTTTACCGCATCATCGTGTAATAAACGACTGGACCACGATGTCTGGCTCAGTGTCCTTTATTCGGTTCGTGCTGTACACCCACACGGTTGTCTTTACTCTGTAGCTTCTCCACGGTGCTGACTCCAATGTCGGCCCGATCCACAACAGCAGCCCCGCTGCTGTTTCTCTCACACACCCCCCCTTGGCTGTACTCGCTGCAACTCCTCTCTCTCCACCTCCTGGCAGCCTCGTGCTGTCTCTCTCTCTCTCCGCAGCTCCTCCTGGCAGCCACACCGCTGCCTCTAACACGCAGCCCTTCTGGCTGTCTCCTCTGCAGCTGCACACCACTCCGCAGCTTCCTCTTGTCTTCGGGGTTGGCTCCCGATAGCCGTCGGTGCCCCCCCCTCTTCTCACCCGCCCGCGTGGCCTCACTCTTTTCCGCTCACACCCCGACTGACTTCCCCTTCCGGTTTACCCGCTTAAGGACCCGAACCTTCCACCCACGTCACATGACTCCACCCCCCGTGACGTCACATCCGGAAGGTCGCTTACGCCCGCATTACACCACCCTCCCCCGTAGAAAAATCCCAGCCGACCTCGGCTGACCAATAGCAAATCGTAATGCGGCGAACCGAGCTTCCCCCCCTAAAGGACACTAAGCACACAATGTAACAGCAAGAACAACAACAACAACGCAATTAACATCAACGAACGTACAAAAAGCATGCAATAAATACAACTGTAAGAAAAAAATAACAAGACAGCAACAATCAACGAAACGTAAGCGATTTGGAACGTGTGCGGGTCGCCGGCCCGTCCCGGACGGTCGGCGGCCCACTCGCAGAACGGGAACGCGATGAAAGTCGAGGAATGACAGGGGGTAATCCCCCTGTCGCAGCTGGAAGTCCATCGCCGTCCCGTGTCCCTAAAGAGTTAGTCTTGGGCTTGTCCTGTGACCGTGCCCGCAGCTGGGTCGGAAGGGCTGCAGGGCTCGAAGGTCCCGCAGACCTGGCAGGCGTCCTCCGAGCAGGGCCCCTCGTCCCCCGCAATGTCACGGCCGGCCTGTCTGGAACAGGTACGACAGGCGCTCTAGCAAGATCAATGGACGCAGGCAGGGGAGAGTCAGCAGCAACAGACCCCGGCAAGGCAACATTGGGGGATGACGCATCATGTAAGGGAGCAACATATGGTTTCAAGCGCGACGTATGCACAACCCAGCGACGAGACCCAATCTGGACGCGTGCTGACTGTGGGTTGGGAACCGCAATGAGGCGTACGGGACCATGCCAGGGTTTGTGCAATTTCGGCGAGGTCCCCGGACGTACCTGTGGACAATGAAGCCAGGCTAGGTCCCCAACCTTCCAAGGGCACTCCCCCTCAGACCGTCGCGCATATCGCTCGTTCCGGGCCTGGGCTTTGGCCGTAGCCACGCGGGCATTCTCCCGCGCCTCCGTGACTCGGCGAACCGTGTCCTGAATGTATTCAGGAAGTGGCTTACGAGGTCCCTTCACCCCAGTTCCCAATTGCACATCCACCGGCGGCACGTTTTCCCGACCATACATAAGGTAAAACGGCGAATATCCTGTAGCCGCATGAGGCGTCATCCTGTACGCCGAAAGCACCCCGGGGATGTGCAGATCCCAATCTGATTGTTGTTCACTCACGGTATGGCAAAGCATGGCAGACAATGTCCTGTTCAGCCGTTCAACCATACCATCCGTCTGCGGATGGTATGGGGATGTCCGTACTTTCTTAGTCCCAAGGCCCGCGCACACTTCCGCCAATAATTTAGAAGAGAAATTCCTGCCCTGGTCCGTGAGGAGTCTCTCAGGCGCCCCCTTATCCATAATATACCCAAACAAAAAGGCGTCGGTAATGGCCGCGGCCGACTGATCGGGCAACGGCCAGGCCATCGGCCAACGGGAGAGGTACTCAACCCCTACCAGCAAATATTTATTACCCCTCGCCGATGGTGGAAAAGGTCCCAATATGTCCAGTGCCACCAATTCATTGACTCGAGACACCTGAATCGACTGGAGAGGCGGCACGTAAGGATGTTTCGGCGGCTTACGTCGTGCACACGCAGGGCACGCGCGCACATGCCCTACGACATCTGTCACCATGCCGTGCCAAAAATAATGACGTTGCAACGTCAACAAGGTCTTCTGCACCCCTAAATGTAAGAGAGTGTCACAATGGAGGGTTCTAATCAACTCGAATCGCAAGGACGTTGGTACCACCAGGCGCCAACGTTCCTGGAACCCCTCCCGCCACATAAGCAGACCATCTCGGAGAGCGGTTTGCGGCCCCATAGCCGTACTCGGACTCCCATTGTCCCTAGCAGACCGCTTCCGCAAGGACACCAATGACTCATCCATCATCTGTTCCCGGATCCAGACAGACCGCGGCAGATTCAAAACCCCGTCAGCCGGTCCCGGCTCCATCGGAGTGTCCGACTTCTCGACGGCCAACGTAAGCGGCTGAGGGGGGTTTGGAATCGGCGAACACCTATGCGTCCCCGACTCACATTTACAAGGGGCGTGCCGCGGTAATCTGGAAAGTGCGTCAGCGTTCGCATGGCGCACTCCCTTCCGATGTTGAATTTGGAAGGAAAATTCCTGTAGCGTGTCCAACCAACGTGCCAACTGTCCGGATGGCTGGTCAATTTTAAGGGCATATTGCAAGGCCGCATGATCCGTATGCACAATAAAAGAACGACCGTAGAGGTATGGTCGAAATTGCCGTAGGAAAAAAACAACCGCCAATAGTTCTCTGCGAGTGACACAGTAGCGGGTTTCCGCAGGAGACAAGACTCGGCTACCATACGCCACGACACGCTCTACACCCCCTTTAGACTGTGATAACACCGCCCCAATACCTGTGTCACTCGCGTCCGTATCAAGAATGAATGGGTGATCGAAATCGGGATAATCCAATGTTGGGGCCGTGGCCAATAGATCACGCAGACTCCGAAAGGCCGCCTCCTCCGGCTGTCCCCAAACAAACTTCCGTCCTTTACCCGTAAGGAGATGCAAGGGCCTCGCAATCGTCGCAAAACCCGGCACAAATCTTCGGTAATACGAGGCAAATCCCAAAAACCGCCGAACATCCCCCACGGTGGCCGGAGTCGGCCAATCCCGGACGCACGCCGTCTTTTCCGGATCCGTGGACACTCCCTCAGCACTCACAATGTGCCCCAAATAGCGGACGGACCGTTGCAGTAGGTGACATTTCTTTGGTTTGAATTTCAATTTGGCAGAACGCATCCTCGTGAACACTGTCTCCAGCCGCGTCAAATGTTCATCAAATGTGCGGCTGAAGACAATAATATCGTCCAAATATATAAGACACGTCTCCCACTGCAACCCCGTCAAAACGAGCTCCATCAATCTTTGAAATGTAGCAGGGGCCGCATTCAATCCCATCGGGAGACAGTTGAATTGAAATAACCCCTGCGGCGTACGGAATGCGGTTTTCTCCCGTGAGGACTCGTCAAGGGGAAGCTGCCAAAATCCCGAAGAGAGGTCCAGTGTGGAAAATAACTTAGCCCCCGACAATGCGTCGAGGGAGTCATCCATACGCGGCAGGGGGTACGCATCTGCCACCGATATCTTATTCAATTTGCGGAAATCAACACAAAATCGCAATTTGCCATCCTTCTTCTTAACCAAGACGACTGGAGCGCCCCATGGGCTGTTAGATGGCGATATAATGTCCGCAGCCAACATGTCTTCCACTGCCCCCCGTACGTGTTCTCGCTCCGCAGGACTCATCCGATGCGAATTTAATCGAATAGGGGCAGCATCGCCCGTCTCAATGTGATGGTAAAGCAACGAAGTGCGGCCCAAATCCAAATCATCGGAGCTGAACACATCGGAATATGTCAACAACAATTTACGCAGCGCACCACGTTGCTCCATGGACAGGGAAGAATTTCCGTCACATAAATGAGCAACCCAACGATCATCCGAACTCCTTGGCTCGGAAACCCCAGCAACAACTCCCCGGCTATGTGGACAATCATGGGTCGCAAAGGCCGTAGTGGCATGTGCCACAACCGTACCGGCCGGGACACGGACGTTTTCTCCCCCCGCATTAAGCACCTGTAAAAACGGTAATTGATCCGGCCGGACGATGGTCTGTGCCCCCACTAACGCCAACCCGGTTGTTATCGTGGCGGACGGTGACAACAAGACCCCTACTGCTCCTAGCCGATCAGGCAGGGGCTTCCGATACCGCAAGGGTATAAGCATCTGTGTACCAGGTGGGATGTCCACAGATGCGACGGACAGCGCCTGCACTTGTACGGCCGAAGCAGGTCGCCCCCAGGGCGACGGCAGAAACGAGATTTGACGGCCCCCCGGCAGTTCAATACAATTCTCATTGATTTTGATCAAAATGGGCATCTTAGCCAAAAAATCGGTGCCTAACAAACAAGGAACCGCCAAAGATCTCGATATCAACACAACACCCGAGGCCGACACATCCCCAATAGATATCTTAGCATCCACCTGACCCACGATACCCATGCTACCCCCGTTCGCAGCGACGCACGACCCATAAACCGGACGCACAGCCCCCGGCGGGATGCCCAACAGATGGAAAATGACATCCGAAATAATAGTCGCAGACGCGCCGGAGTCGACCAAAATGCGTACGTCCACCCCTTGTATAGACCCCGGTACAGTGGACGAGCCCGTAGCGGCCGCGACGACTCTCCGTGCCAACTTGCGCCACTGCGTGACCGAGCGACAAGGCCCCGTCGAAGGGCATGCTTTAACCACAACGTTAGGATGGCGCAACGACGGTGATGGGTGAGGTGTAAAGCCTTGCCGAGTGTCTGGTGCGTGCCGACATGCCTGTTTCGGAGGATCTTTAGCCGACTTGACCGGTGCCGAGGCCTCCTGCTGCGGCGGAGCCGGGAAGCGGGCCCAGCAGTCTCTGGCGTAGTGGCCCCTACGCCCGCAGCGGAAACATTCGGCCTCGTTGCGCCGAAGCGCAGGCCTCGCCTCCTGACGGCCCCGTTCTGGTAGCGCCGCGCGCGGTCTCGGCCCGCCGCGTCCCGTCCATGGAGCGGAGGCGGCCGTCAGTTGTTGAGGGCCCCGGTCATCCGGAACATAGACAGCCTGCGCAGGGTTCCACCCCAGCGCATCCCCTTCTTTGACGGGCCCCCCCGTCCACGCCGTCACTTGTTTCCAGCGACGGAGGTTGAATTGCGCATCGAGACACTTAGCAGCCGTCCGGGAAGTTAGCTTCTCATGCCCACACACAGGCATGGGGATCCCTAGATCCCGAGACAGCTCCAACATTTTCCCTAATATGAGAGGCTCGAGCAGGTCCTGTGGCGTCTCAGGATAAGCTGCCATGGCCAGCTCCAGCACCGCACCCCTGAACGCCACGGGCGACTCCTCTGGTGCTCGTTGTCGTTGAGCGAATCGCCGATGCGCATCATCTGGTGGCTCATAAGCCTCGGCCATTTCTTGAAAAACACCACATAAAGTTGCCTTCTTATCGGTCGTTATGGAACGGAAGAATCGGACAGATTCGTCGTCCAGGAGAGTCGGCAACACCTCCAAAGCCTCCGCATCGGTCCATCTTGCTGTGCGTACCGCCGCCAAGAAGCGGCAGGCGAACGCGCTCCAGTCCCCACCGACGGAAAATTCTTTAACCGTTGTAAGGTGGCGACTCCGACTCCTCTTCCCGCCGTCTTCCAATGGTGGTGGTTGTGATGGCAAATTCAAAATGGCGTCGGCCCGCGGCGTGGCCAAGATGGCGGTTTGGCGCCACGGAGCGCGCAAAATGGCGGCCTCTTGCCGCGTGGGCAATGGCGGCGGCAGGACAGGCAACGTGGCGGCCCGCGGAGCACCAATTGCATCATCCATCGTCCCTGGCGCGACGAGATGGCATAGATGCGCCAGGACGTCCTTAAGTGCCTCCAGTTGTACCGCCATCGCTTGCCATCGTTGATCCGCGTCTGATGATGTCGACGGACCCGCCACCGCGCCAACATCCTCCACTCCCGTTCCCGTGGTCGCCTCAGCCGGGCTCTCCTCCACCACCCCAACAGGATCCGAGGTTGGAGGGAGTTCGTCGTCGTCGGACGAAGAAGCCGATGCAGGCGCCGGATTAACTTTCTTCCTCACTTGTTTCGACATGCCGTTGCACTTCCGACACCAGTGTAATAAACGACTGGACCACGATGTCTGGCTCAGTGTCCTTTATTCGGTTCGTGCTGTACACCCACACGGCTGTCTTTACTCTGTAGCTTCTCCACGGTGCTGACTCCAATGTCGGCCCGATCCACAACAGCAGCCCCGCTGCTGTTTCTCTCACACACCCCCCCTTGGCTGTACTCGCTGCAACTCCTCTCTCTCCACCTCCTGGCAGCCTCGTGCTGTCTCTCTCTCTCTCCGCAGCTCCTCCTGGCAGCCACACCGCTGCCTCTAACACGCAGCCCTTCTGGCTGTCTCCTCTGCAGCTGCACACCACTCCGCAGCTTCCTCTTGTCTTCGGGGTTGGCTCCCGATAGCCGTCGGTGCCCCCCCCTCTTCTCACCCGCCCGCGTGGCCTCACTCTTTTCCGCTCACACCCCGACTGACTTCCCCTTCCGGTTTACCCGCTTAAGGACCCGAACCTTCCACCCACGTCACATGACTCCACCCCCCGTGACGTCACATCCGGAAGGTCGCTTACGCCCGCATTACAATCGTATGAATGATGCGAGAAGAGATTAACAGGTTCTTATGTTAGCGATTTACGTACTCGGCGCTTTCACTCTCTAAATTATGGCTTGAATGAGGGGGGAAGGGTATGACTACACTCACACAATTTATATCTTACTAGCAATTTTATATAGCAAAA
Organism: Lampetra fluviatilis; assembly: GCF_964198595.1. NCBI lineage: Eukaryota > Metazoa > Chordata > Hyperoartia > Petromyzontiformes > Petromyzontidae > Lampetra > Lampetra fluviatilis. The sequence goes on from NC_136353.1 coordinate 2,131,058, forward strand.
GTTATATACATAACTGTTACGCTTTGTGTAATTCAACAAAAATGGCGCGGAAGGGGAAAATCGGCCGCGGCCGTGTTTGATCGCCACCCAAGTATGTGTTCGTGACCAGATTCAAAAATGTCAATGTTTTGGATGGAACCCAATTTGGTCGTGGTCAGAAGCGTTCGTGACCAGAGGTTCTACTGTATGTGTATAAAGATACGTAGGCTCGCTGGTCTCGTCATGAAACTGCAATGAAAAAGCACCAGGGTAGGCAGCTATCACATCTGCCTCACTGAGAGGGGGCGTGTCAGACACCCCCCCCTCGGTGAGGCCACGCCCCCGGTGCCTCCCCAGCCACTGACCTCACCCCATGTCACTGGCTCCCATCCATCGCGTTCAGTGTTAATTACTGAGGCTCACAAAGCCAGACTCAGGCTCCCATAGGCTTCAGCGTTAATAACTGAGGCTCACAGGGCCAGACTAAGGCTCCAATAGGCTTCAGTGTGAATCACTGAGGCTCCTGGTGAGATATCTACCCAACCAACAGATCCACCATGACTGGCCGCTCTTACCCTGCAGGTTGAACCTAAGATTTCAATGTTCTACTTCACATTATTTTTATTAAAGGCCTGTGACAAAGGCATCTATTGGGAGCGACATCGGATCAAGCTTACACATCTACCGGGTCTCCATTTGACTTTGTATTGTCTAGGAAGTCCACCCACACCTCCACTTCCACAAACTGCTGTGAGTTGCCTCGCTCTGCCTCACAGTCAGAATTCCCCTCCTGCTTCACGTTGCCTCCATCGATGTGAAGGTCCCATTTTGGAGTCGAATCTTCATCTTCACATTTTACCTTCACTTCTTCGCTCTTCACCGTCACCTCTTCACATTTCACAATCACCTCTTCACATTTCACAATCACCTCTTCAAATTCCACCTTGATACCTTTAAAAGTGCCCAAGCTGGGATTTTCTTCCGGTACTTGTTTCATGAGGGATGGGCTCCTTACGGCACTTTGACTTTCACAAGCTGATTTCAGACTCCACTCCTTGTGGATTTTCTGATGATTCTGTGTTCTCTGGTGTTCTTGAAGATGTTGTGACCGTGCAAACGCCTTCCCGCACAGAGTGCACCTGAAGGGTTTCTCTCCTGTGTGTGTTCTCTGGTGTTTTGCAAGACTAGGCGACTGTGAAAATGCCTTCCCACACACACTGCACTTGAAGGGTTTCTCTCCTGTGTGTGTTCTATGGTGTGTTGCAAGATCACGTGACTTTGAAAATGCCTTCCCACACACACTGCACTTGAAGGGTTTCTCTCTTGTGTGTGTTCTATGGTGTTTTGCAAGATACCACTGTGAAAATGCCTTCCCACACACACTGCACTTGAAGAGTTTCTGTCCTGTGTGTGTTCTCTGGTGTCGTGCAAGATTATGTGACTGTGAAAATGCCTTCCGACACACACTGCACTTCAAGGGTTTCTCTCCTGTGTGTGTTCTCTGGTGTATTGCAAGATCAGATGACTGTGAAAATGCCTTCCCACACACACTGCACTTGAAGGGTTTCTCTCCTGTGTGTGCTCTCTGGTGTATTTGACAATTTTCTGGACCTGCAAACGCCATTCCACACACACTGCACTTGAAAGGTTTCACTCGTGTGTGTGTTCTCTGGTGTTTTGCAAGATTAGGCGACTGTGAAAATGCCTTCCCACACACACTGCACTTGAAGGGTTTCTCTCCTGTGTGTGTTCTCTGGTGTTTTGCAAGATCAGATGACTGTGAAAATGCCTTCCCACACACACTGCACTTGAAGGGTTTCTCTCCCGTGTGTGTTCTTTGGTGTCTTTGAAGAGTTGATGAATCTGCAAACGCCATCTCACACAGAGTGCACTTGAAGGGTTTCTCTCCCGTGTGTGTTCTTTGGTGTCTTTGAAGATTTGATGAATGTGCAAACGCCATCTCACACAGATTGCACTTGAAGGGTTTCTCTCCCGTGTGTTTTTTCTGGAGCCGTGTCAAACTTCCAGTCCGATCCGTGCTGTATGCACGCTGGTCCCATTGTTGCCATGCCGTACCGAGCCGCGCTGACTGCCTGTGCTCCATCAGACCAATTCTGCAGAGGAAGCGTCAGAGGAAGCGACAGCTGCAGACAGAAAATACCATCTACAAGTCAGTATCGAGGCACAGAAGAATGAATATACGCATATATATGTACAATCTTGATTTGAAGCTTTCATGACTGCAGGAATCCATACTCTATGGTTCTTACGGTAAAGTCAAGTAGGTAATTATAACATAAATGACGATGTTTCGAATGCAACACAAGCGTTCGTCTTTGGGTGAAATCGCGATAGCTGAGATGTCTGCTGTGATTTATTTTAATACACGCTTTAATTTAACTCACTCTGTCTGTTGTTGTCATTGTTGTATCCTCAAATCTTGTAACTCCATTTTAACCCACTTCCCAATGTGGTATCGATTGCAAATTTGGTATACTTATGCCATACTGATGACAATACTATATTCTATCATTAACGTTTTCTTTTAAACAATATTTTTTACATGTTATGTTTCGGCTTGGGTCTAATTGTCCACGGTAAACTGACGTTGGCTGTAATTGACCACGGTCGCTTACGTTATGGCAAGCCTCGGGGCCACTTCCTGGAGTCGTGGAGTTCTTCCATTACTAGTACATTTCATTAAAGCGTGTTTTTAAAAATATTACTTATTTTATTTCTACCTACGTGACTTTACCGAAAGAACCAAAGAGTATATATAAACACAGTCACACATGACTAACACGTCTATATATATTCATATATTCATGATAGAGTTAAAAATTTACCCAAATTCATCACACGGGCTGTTATGGTGCACTATGAGAGGGCAAATGGTCATAAACATTCCTGGAAGCCCTCGTATCTTCAAAATGAATGTTAACCTAGAACTCCAAGCACACAATTTTGGCTGTCTGGCTACAAAATGAATATTCATAAGAGCTAAATTCAGCTGACATAGCAAAGGGTGTTGAAAATAATACTACTTGTGTTATGCATAAATTCATGTTTAATTGCAAATTATAGGTGTGAAGCCAGGCTTAGATTTCCTTGAATGCTGGGATGAACAGATCTAACGTCAGCTGAATGAGTGCTGTCAACTTCCTGACTGCTTCCATTCTCATAAAGAGTTCTAGATAAAAACAAAAAACTTAAACCATTGTTTTGATATAACCTCCATGTTCAATAGAATTAATAGACTTTACTGCAAACACAAACTTGACACTGCCACACACTGCCGTGTTAAACAGGTGGTGGCGTGTCCAGAACCATGCCTGGCCCCACACCTTAATCTGCTCAATATTAATGTTTCAGTTTCATTAGGTACTAGCTTTACTACCTGGCTACGCTCGAGACTTGGATTCTTGTCTTGAATGAATCCACGGCCTACGCGGAGGGATGCATGACGTCAGCAGGCACACTGCGTGACACTGCCGCATGCGGGTGACATCACACAGATGTGAGGTCACCGCTCACTTGCCGTGCTAAATATATCCATTATTGCGCCCCCCCCCAAAAAAAATCATTTTTATACTTTTTGCATTGTGTACAGTCTGGAAGGTACCCACATGCCAAATTTCAAGTTTGTTGCATGTCGGAAAGTATGCTAAACATTTCGAACAGATACACATTCACAAATTTCCCTTTTATATAAAGATAACCCCGTGAGCCATGCGACTCTTGACTCGGGGGCAAATGCAACAAACAAAAACGTGAACAAGAAACATCTTAAAGTGACTACAAGCAACAGAAAAATCCAGGAAAAAACTGCAGAAAAAACACCGCATTTCAACTCTGTATGCAGAAAATCCCAGTGGGATTGCAAGTCAACAAAAACAACCATAGGACAATTTAGATTAAAGTTATCAGGCTAACTGTGTACTACAAAAAACAAACATGGCTAAACCAAAACGTTTTCAATGCTTCCTCACTCCACCAAATAATTCAGGATCAAATCAACATGGTTGAGTTTGCGTGTCTCCCTCTCTCTCTGTCGTGGCGTGGATTTTCCTCCAGATCGCCCTCCACATTTAAGAGTGAATATCAGCACGCGTTTAGAGCCTTTGACCGATAGTCATTTCCAAACATTGACAAAGCCCACCTTTGTTGTGTGGGCAGGTCGCTTCTGAAAACAAGAGCGGACGCTTGTGTTGCGCCCAAAACGTCGGGTTTTATTTTATTTTCTACCTACGTGACTCTACCGAAAGAACCAAAGAGTATGGATTCCTGCACTCACGAAAGCTTCAAATCATAAGGGCGGTATAGCAGCTCTAGCGGGCTTGGCCTGGTTACATAAAATAAAAACCGAAAGTGTCCTCGTGTTGTAGTATTTCCTGCAGTCACGAAAGTTCCAAATCTCTCATTGCCATGCTCATTTCTCTACCCCCCATCTCTCTCAGCCCCCTTCTCTCGCTATTTAAGGCCTCAACACAGGTGTTGTTTCTGTGTGCCTATGTGTGTCTCTGTGTGTCTCTGTGTCTGTGTTATCTCTCTCTGTGTACCTATGTGTGTCTCGCTCTGTGTGCCTATGTGTCTGTCTCTCTCTGTCTGTGCTTTCTGTGTGCCTGTGTGTGTGTCTCTCTCTCTCTGTTATCTCTCTGCTTCTGTGTCTCTCTCTGTGTGTCTGTGTTATCTCTCTCTGCTTGTGTGTATGTGTCTGTGTGTCTCCGTGTCTGTGTTTAGTTCTCTCTCTCAAATGTATCAATCTTTGGAAGAACGTTAATAAACCAGGTGGGGAGTTGACTGTTATCTTAGCCGACTCTCTGTGTTGTATTGCATTGTAGTTCTAAGTTTATTGAATTTTATACTTAGGAAACTTTACCGAAAGAACCAAAGAGTATAGTTCAAGTTCAAAAGCTTTGCTTTAGATTTCGATTTAAAGCTTTACTTTCTCATTCATTTGTACCTGATGGTGATTGCTCGTGTTGCAAAGGAAACGTCGTATGCTATTACTTAATTTATTTTTTCTTCCTACGTGACTTTACCGAAAGAACCAAAGAGTATGGATTCCTGCACTAACGAAAGCTTCAAATTATAAGAGCGGTACAGCAGCTCAAGTGGGCTTGGCCTGGTTACATAAAATAAAAAACGAAAGTGTCCTCGTGTTGTAGTATTTCCTGCAGTCACGAAAGCTCCAAATCTCTCATTGCCATGCTCATTTCTCTACCCCCCCCCTCTCTCTCAGCCACCTTCTCTCTCTATTTAAGGCCTTGTCACAGAGGTATTGTTTCTGTGTGTGCCTATGTGTGCATCTCTCTGTGTGTCTCTCTCTCTCTGTGCCTATGTGTGTGTCTCTCTGTGTCCCTGTGTTATCTCTCTCTGTGTTTATGCGTCTGTCTCTCTGTGTGCCTATGTGTGGGTCTCTCTCTGTGTCTATATGTCTCTTTCTCTGTCTCTCTTTCTGTGTGCCTATGTGTGTCTCTGTCTCTGTGTTATCTCTCTGCTTATTTGTGTCTCTCTCTGTCTGTATTATCTCTCTCTCTGCTTGTGTGTCTGTGTGTCTCCGTGTCTGTGTTTAGTTCTCTCTCTCAAAATTTGCAATCTTTGGAAGAACGTTAATAAACCAGGTGGGGTTTTGACTGTTATGTTAGCCGACTCGCTGTGTTGTGTTGTATTGCATTGTAGTTCTAAATTTATTTTATTTTATACCTACGTAACTTTACCGAAAGAACCAAAGAATATAGTTCTAAGTTTACAAGCTTTGCTTTCTCATTCATTTGTACCTGATGGTGATTGCTCGTGTTGCAAAGGAAACGTCGTATGCTATTACTTAATTAATGTTTTCTTTCTACGCGACTTTACCGAAAGAACCAAAGAGTATGTATCCCTGCACTCACGAAAGCTCCAGATCAAGTTTAACCGAGATAAATATTTTTGTTTATTTTCGGTAATGTCACGTAGGTAAAAAATGAAAGGAAACGACAAAAATAATTAATTTTTTTATTGCATTTTTAAATTTAAAAAATTTTAATGAAAAAAATATGAATAAACTAAAATAAATGAAACTAAATACATTTAGTTGTTTTTTTAATTTATGAAAAAAAAGTATTCAAAAAATATTATGAAAAAACAACTAAAATAAATGAATAAACTAAATTAAATTGGTTTCATTTATTTTATTTCTGCTGCCGTCACGAAAGCTTCCAGATCAAGTTGAAGCGAGAGAATTCAAACAAAAGGCCTTCAGGCGAGGGCAGGAGGCGAGGCCCCGCGTGGCTAGGCCCCACGTTGTAATGTCCCAACCTTAGCATGGATTCCCATACTCGCTGCGACTCAATTGACATCCCTACGAGAGAGAGGCTCTACCTGGGTAAACAACAACAACCACAACAACCACCACCACCACCACCACGATGAAAATCTCTCACCTCAGATTTCATCGGCAGCTTCTCGTTACCTCTCGCCGTTATGGCGGCAGCAGGATGTGACGTAATATTCACTTCCGGGGTACAAGACACGCCCCCAACGAGCGGGGCTGGGTAACTGAATAACTTATTCGAGAATTGAAGCTTTCGTCAACTGCAGGAATGACTCAACTCTTAGGTTGTATTAACACTCCGTGCTGTCTTTGAGCCCCGCCCCCTCCCTCTCGATACGTTCCATTCATTGGTTACCACATTCTGATGAACCCCCCCTCTCCTCCCCCCTTCAACTTGCTTATAAGGGATTACATCTTGAATCATTGCCTCACTTGATGCAGCTAATTCGGCTGTGACGGTCCCACCTGATGACGGAGACTTGTGTTGCCTCCGAAACGTCGTGATTTTTGTTTTATTTTATTTTCATTAATTTTGATGTTTTACCTACGTGACTTTACCGAAAAAACCTAAGAATATGATTCCTTGCAGTCACGAAAGCTTCAAATCTAGAATGACTCAACTCGTTGTACACTCATTGGCTCTTTCGGTAAAGTCACGCGTCGAGGGATGATGGGACGTGGGTGCTGAACCCGTCGCAATAAAAAACAAACTTGCGACGGCTTTTAACGAATATATTATGTTAATTGTATTTCATTTCTTTACCGAAATAACCAATGAGCAATTCCTGCAGTCACCAAAGCTTTGTTCCTAGATTATGTTAATGAGCCGCCAGTCACTGGGGGTAGCTTTGCCCAAATAAGGATTGTACCGGAACAGACATCGGCGGTGACAAAGCAGGGGTGACATGACGTCACTAGCGAGGCGCACCGCCCCCCCAGGAGTTTCACGCCGATGAGGTAATGCTTAGTGGTGACGTCAGAGAACGGGGGTCAGAGTTCAAGTTTTGCGTATTGGGGCCGTTCATAAATGACGTCACGTGATTTTGGCCGATTTTTGACCCCCCTCCCCCCCTCGTCACACAGCGTCACAAAAAGTCAGACCCCCTCAAATATGACGTCACAAAGCTCTGCCCCCCCAAATATATAAAACACGCTTCGAATCGCTTTAAACTATTGTCATTGTAGTGCGTATTTAATGTGGCACTGCACTCTGATGTTGTAGGAGAAAAGATTTATTTAAAAAAAGACCAGGGGGGCGGGGGTTTGAGAAATGTGACGTCACATCAAAATGCACAAAACGTTCTGCTTAATTCTAGATTTTAAGCTTTCGTGAATGCAAGGATTCATACTCTTTGTTTTTTTCGGTAAAGTCACGTTGGTTCTACTTAATTAAATACTTTTTTTATGAATGTGTATATATTTGTAAACATTCTTTTTCATATGTTATGTTTCGGCTTGGGTCTAATTGTCCACGGTGGGCAAACGCACAAAATCAGCAGGGAATCAAATACTTTTTTCCCTCACTGTACTTATGCCATACTGATGACAATACTATATTCTATCATTAAATAAAATAATTTTAAACAATCTTTGTACATGTTATGTTTCGGCTTGGGTCTAATTGTCCCCACGGTCGACTGACGTTGGCTGTAATTGGCCACGGTCCCTTACGTTATGGCAAGCTTCAGGGCCACTTCCTGGAGTCGTGGAGTTCTGCCATTACTAGTACATTTCATAAAAGCGTGTTTTTAAAAAGGTGTTTTCTTAATTACTTATTTATAGTCAAAATCGCCAAATTTGCGGAGCTTCGCTGCAAGTACAGGTAGAGACGAGAGGTGAGGCAGCGACGCGCTCAGCCTCCCCTCTGATTGCGCAACCCCTCAGACACTGGATGGAACGCGGGCAGTAAGGGCGTGCCTGTTACTATCTCAGCATGTCACCAATAGAATGTTTGTAGACCCCTTCATTACATGTCCTCGCCTTCCATAGTCCGGGTAACTTAGTTCAAGTACAGTAGAACCTCTGGTCATGACAATAATTCGTTCCATAACTTTGGTCGCAACCCAATTTGGTCGTGACTCGAACTTAATTTCCCCATTGGATTGTATGTAAATACGATTAATCCATTCCAAACTCCTACGAACTGTATATAAATAGATTTTTAAGCACAACAATAGTTAATTATGCCATAGAATTCAGTGTAATAGTAAACTAAATGTAAAAACATTGCATAACACTGATAAAACCTTGAACAGAGAAAACTAACATTGCCGCGACAAGGTTTAGAATCGTTCAACAAGATTACTGTTTTGTCTGCTACATCAGTCGGTCGATTCTGAGAGAGAGAATATTCGTATGAGCAATTCATGTTTCTGTAATAAAGGACTCCTTCACACGATGTCACTCTCCGTTGGTCCTTTATTTATATTCTTCTCCTCCGCACCCCGCTGGCCTCCTCCTCGGCCCAGCGTCGTCTCTCCTCGCGCCCCGCGCACTCTGCAGCCACTCCGCTGCTCCGTGTGCTCCCGCAGACTCTGCAGCCACTCTGCTGCCCGTGCAACCTCGCACGCTCCGCTAGCCCCGTGCAACCTCGCACGCCCTGTGCACCCTGCACACTCCGCTGTCTCTCCGCACACCGCTAGCTGGCGGGGTGCCAAGCCCTAGCAGCCTCGCGGCTGATGGCACGGCGGCCACCCAAAGTGGTCTCGCCTCTTCACTCCCTCAACTGCCCAGATCTCTTCCGGGCTCCCTCCTATAACCTCTCACCCACGTGATCCTGACTCCTCCCTCTCGGATCGTCACATCCGGCCTTCCCATTTATGCTCGCATTACATGACCACCCCCCCCCCCCCCCCTAAAGAAAAATCCAGCCGTCCTCGGCTAAAACAGGACAAAATAATGCGAGCGAAGGCATCACAATCAGGAATCACCCCAGACACAACAGAGATTATAACAACACAAGTAACGAACGGGGAGGGGTCAGGATCCGGTACAGAACACCGGCCCGTCCTCCGCGCAACAAGAATTAAGAATGGAACAATGCACAACAACGGCAACCGACACGCAAGAACGGCCGATGCGCATAACCCAGGAATGCGGTGTCTTAGAGCGTGTCCGTGTTGCTGTTCCATCCGCTCGGCTCAACTCCAACGTCGGAGAGCCACTGGTAGAGCAGGTGTGACGAACGGGCGCTCAATTCCCCCTTCAAGTCCACATCCGGTTAGCACACCCGGTAACACCCAGTGTGGCAGGCGCCGAAGATCTGTGACGAGAAGGAGAATCCAACCCCCTGAGGTACAGCACAACAACGCACATCCGCATGTCGTACACGACAGCCACCCGGCCCCAGGGTAGTGGAGATGATGTAAATCCGGCCCGCTTAAGGAAAACCCCAATAAATACCCAAAATAGACGCGATGGATGCCCCAGTATTTACAATTCAAAAACAATATTATTTACACGTGACAACAAAAAAAAAATTCCTGCTCTTGCCCACCAGCAGTCCTCCCTTGAGGACCAGCACAGACATCTCACGTACACAGCATATACCCACTGTCACTCTCAACAAAGCCTCCAGCCGCACACCCTCGCGTGGAGAGAGCCACGCTCCCCGGCGGTAACATTTAACCCGCCTTCACCCTCACCGTGGTCGTCCAACCACAGCAACATCCACTGACCATACACTCGGCTAGTGCAATTTCGGGGACGAGCAACAACTCAGCCATGCTCCTCCCTTACTATCCCATCAGCGATGGACACACACCAGCATCTTATAGTCTGACGCTTTATAGCCAAGGGAAGATTCATCCCTCGGCAAGGCCAGACCCCATCAACCTCCCCACGGGCAATGTTCCCTTACACATTCAATAACGCCCTAACCCAGAGCAGAACAAGTCCGTGGCCCTTCCCGCTGGAGGACCCGCAAGGGGAATCCCCGCCCCATGCTAGCCAGGTCACCCCGTTCGCTGCCACGTAACGGAACCTCTACTCCTGAATCCCGTGAGCCCCCGGCACACCAGGTTCAGTCTGCCACCGCACAACTGAACCACGACTCCCCGAGCCATATGAGCCCACGGCCCATTAGTTTGAGACATACCACGGAGTGTCTCGCCTCCGGGCTGTCAGGTCAGCCATCGGCCATAGGCCGATGTGACCACAACTCGTGCATCACCCACTCAACAATGGCAGGCATATACTGATGAAATATTTGCCCCAGAATAGAACCTAGCCAGCATCTCTGTCCCAAATGATGGTGCAATGACAACGCCCCTCTTTAGTCAGCCACGTGCCACTACGCTGTTACCCCGATGGGCGCCAACACGCCAGCATTGCGCACAACACACCCCAGCTGCCCTTTGCTGGGGGTCACAACACACATCCCCCGTCACGTTTTAACAATGTTGTATGTGTTGGGTTATGAAATTTTGATAAAAATAATAAAAATTACTAATTTTCCAAAAAATGCGCAAATCGCATTAATTATGTTAATGTGTATTAATATGCATAAATTATGTGTGTAATTATATGCATAAATTATGATAATCACGGAGATACTCGTAGTTATTTATGCGGATGCTTGCGATTATGTTAATGTGAGCGCTTATGATAATTAAGTTTAGTTTCGTTTATCCAGAGTTATCTCAATCAGGATAACGATTATCATTGATTAAACATTTACCGATTATCTTAGTGTGTGTTATGTTATTTTAGGTCTCCAGTTTCAGATCTCATCACAGGATACAGTTCTCAAGAATAAGACAGTTTTGCATGGACTTGGAAGAAACACTCGAGACTTGGTGTTAAGCAATTTTAATTCTAAACAAACACATGACACTCTAGTATGCAAAAGCAAGTATACGTCAATAAATTCATGGGTAAGATTATGCAATTAACGAAAATGGATGACTAAAAATACTTCTTCATTGGCGAGATTATACAGTTAACTAAAATGAATGACTAAAAACATTTATTCATTGGTGAGATTATGCAATTAACGAAATTGAATGACTAAAAACTCTTATTCATTGGCGAGATTATGCAGTTAACGAAATTGAATGACTAAACTCTTCTAACAACCATAATTTCTACTTTCCCACCAGACATCTCAGTAGTTCCCCCATGTATCGAGCACAACCGGCGACTGGCGGAGTTTTAAAACAGACATGCGACGATTTGTATGAAGGCAATAAAAGCAACTTATTATATCCCAGAGGCGAAAGTATGTCAATAGATTCATCGGTAAGTATAAAATCCTTTTAACGAAATATTTGAGACAAGGGTGGGTGGATGCGTGTTATGAGAGAGAGTATCGGCTCTGCTTTGATTAATTCCTCGGCGAGATTCTCTGACAAAGAAAACCGGTTTGACAAGATATTCTCTCTATATATATGGGTCGATTCGTAATGAGGATTCCGAGAGTTTGAGTTTGCCTCGACGAATCTATTGATCGCCTATGCGATGAACGGGACAAAAGAAAAAGGCAAGGAAAATAACCTCACTCTTATAACCGACGGACTCTTAATCACTCGGTGGGCCGCGATTCCTCATGGCCAGCTGATGGTTCATGTAGTTGATAATCAGTCTTCTGATAATTGACTAGGGTTGATACGATGGTAAGGGTGAAATAGATAGGATAGTCTCACAGGTGAGTGGGGCGTCGATGCGTGCGTGTGTGGGTCTATGGGTGGGGGAAGTTGTGGGTACGAACGACTTTCGGAGAAGGACCCTCTGGCTTGCGCGGCTGCGGTGAGCGGCTCGCTTTCCGACTCCTCCCTCGGCTGACCCCGTACGATGACTGACGGCGCGGCCGCGCTCGTTTGCGCGGTAGGCGAGCACCTCGGCGTGGCGGCACGGCAAGGGCTGAGCTCGTTCACTCGTGAACGGCAGGCGAGCACCTTGGCTTGGCGATGCACGTCGGGGGCTGAGCTCATTCACTCGTGTGCGGCAGGCGAGCACCTCGGCGTGGCGGCACGACAAGAGGGTTGAGGCTCGTTGACTCGTGAACGGCAGAAGAGCACTTTGGCTTGGCGATGCACATCGCCACCCCGCGAACCTCGTCCTTCGGGATGACGAGAGCTTCTTCGTTGGCGGCGACGAGGAGAGATGGAGGCCGAAGCCCCGTGGAGATCTGTGGTGGGGGCCAGAGCCCCTGACGATCTAAGTTGAATGGATTTTTCCTCGGCTTATATCGGGAAAATCCACTCAGTTTTCCCGACTTGTTCAAAAGGCCGTGTCATATATCTTCCTGTGGGGGTGAACACATCTGCGTCCGTGTGTGTTGTGTGTCGTGTGCGTGTTTATTAGTAAAGACACAGCTGTGTAATCATTCTGGAAGGAGGGGTGGGGAATGTTATTTGCTCGCGTGTGCAAATCTTGCTGTCCGTGCTGCGGGGAGACAAAGACGGCCGTACTCTGTCGTCGGAGCACCCTGCGCGTGTTTAACTCAAAAAATGAACACCCTCTCCTCTCTCCGCGTCTCTTGCGAGAGAAAACAAACAGAAAAAAAACAGATGTTCTCGGAATGTTAGCACGAACTCCCCCCCTTGTAACCTTTTGCTCCCTTCTTGCTTGCCCCGCGTGGGTCATTCAGAGGCCAGACCCCGCTGGAAGACAAAGGTGGTCGAGGAGATTTTTGCAATACATTTATGTGGTCCTGTGTGTTACATTTATTCTTGAGATTTCTTATGGATTCCTTCGGTCTTAGTATCGTGGTAATCATTCGTCTATGTTTAATGAATATTCGTAATGATCCTCGTTACATCATTATTTTGAGGGTTTCGCCAATTTTAGTTCTCCAGGGATTGGTGTTTTATTCTGAGTTATTTTTTTTAATGTCCTGAGGTTAAGTGTAACTATGTTTCAGTTAAGCTTTCTGGAATTCGTACTCTTTAGTTTTTAGGAAGGTCATGTAGATAGGAAACATATAATTCTAAATAATATGTATGCGGTGAATACGAGTAATATAAGGGAATTACTAATAAAAAGCCCCTATTGTTTGTTGGTTAATTCTTTTTGTTAAGTTTCTACTTTTCGGTAAGGAAAACGTAAAAAAAAAAACGCGAGTTGCAACCGTTCATTATTCTTTACTCTGCACCTTATCTGTACATCTCCAGATGTCTTGGGAGGTTAGTCCATCAATCTTTTTGTCCATCTGGATGTCTATGACCTCTCTGTGACCGAATTATTATCGTTTTAATGGCGCTTCATGTTTCATAGATTCCTGGTGTGCTTGTGAGGAGAAGTGAGTTGTTTTCATTGTTTAATTAAAAAAAATATATGGAAAAAAAAAAACATTTTTTTTCTTAATTATTCTTAATATTAATAACAGAAAACAGGGCATAGATACAACCCCCAACGATAGGACGCACAGCCGCAGCTCGCTGCGCACAGCAGTCGTATCGGGAGGATTTTTACCCATATTTGACCAAGACACTTTGCTTACACACACCAACTCACAATGCAACCCCTGGCCGCATGCAATCAACAAAATGAGCGACGCCACTTGGCGGCAATTTACAGCCCCATCTCTCAACACTCGCAATTTGCTTTAACACACACGCAATCTTGTGTGCATGAACACCCATACGACCAAATTTTTGGGTCCCCCCCGAATTTTTTACAATTTCCGAACAGGTACACACAACCAATGCACCGCACTCCGTATCCGTACAGAACAGTGTATACAGCACATGCAGTCAGCATATCGCGATCACAAGCGTACATTCATGCACAATAGCAAGCAGAGCTGCAGGCAGACACACCATTAACTCAGTCGTACCATGCAGTAACAACACCCACATTTTTTTTTTTCAATTAACCACGTCGCACACGGCAACCCACGGGATGGTACAGCGCGGGATACACGACGCAACCGAATTAATAATTAACTTCGCCATCAAGATAACAACTCCACGCCACAACGCACACACACTATTTGACACTGTGCAAACAAGCAGATAGCGCGTCCATCGTCAACACACACACACACAGCCCGAACCGCGCTCTGTACGCTCAAGACATGACAACAATCGCCCCCCCGGCACATGCTAGATGGGTGAGGTGTGTGTTAGGGCCGGGTGCATATCGTTACGACTCGCCCGGGCTGCAGCGAGCAGAGGACGGCAGGGTGGTAACTTGAAACGCCTCGCAAAACTCGAACGGTGAGCACGGCGTCCTCCCTTGACTGCTCCGGTGTCTCGCACACGAGCCAGGACGGCAGTGCTCCCGCCCCAGCAGCAGCAGCGTCGGCGTGCTCTCCTCGCGGCTCCTCCCCGCAAAACAGCAGCTCAGCAGCAGGCTGCACACCACACGGCGCCTCCAAGATGGCAGCGCACGGCCGCCTCTCCGCCGCAATATTGAAGATGGCGGTGGCTTCCCGCCGCGGCGACGACAAGATGGTGGCTTCCCACCGTTCCTCCCCAACCACACCCAAGATGGCGGCGCCCTGCCGCGTGTCGGAGAGGACGGGAAGCGTGGGCCAGGCCCCAATGGCGGACGGCTCAGCCCCACTCGAAGGCTCACCGCTTTCAGGCCTGCCGCGTGGCCGATCCGGCCTCGTCGCCGGCGCCACCAGGGTGAAAAAACCCAGCAGAACGGCCCGCAGCGATTCAAGTTGGACCACCACGTGGCCGCTGGAGGACGTGCGCCGGCGGCCGTTCCTTCGTCGTCGAAAGACGTAACAAGTGGGTCACACTTTTTCAAGTTCTCGGCCCTCTTCCTCGATGTTATTTAGCCTTGAAAAAGTCCACTTCTGACTCCAATGTAATAAAGGACTCCTTCACACGATGTTACTCTTCGTTGGTCCTTTATTTATATTCTTCTCCTGCGCACCCCGCTGGCCTCCTCCTCGGCCCAGCGTCGTCTCTCCTCGCGCCCCACGCACTCTGCAGGCACCCCGCTGCTCCGTGTGCTCCCGCACACTCTGCAGCCACTCTGCTGCCCGTGCAACCTCGCATGCTCCGCTAGCCCTCCGCTAGCCCCGTGCTACCCGCAAGGTCCCGCTAGCCACTCTGCTAGCCCCGTGCAACCTCGCACGCCCTGTGCGCCCTGCACACTCCGCTCTCTCTCCGCACACCGCTAGCTGGCGGGGTGCCAAGCCCTATCAGCCTCGCGGCTGATGGCACGGCGGCCACCCAACGTGGTCTCGCCTCTTCACTCCCTCGACTGCCCATATCTCTTCCGGGGTCCCTCCTATAACCTCTCACCCACGTGACCCTGACTCCTCCCTCTCGGATCATCACATCCGGCCTTCCCATTTACGCTCGCATAACATTTGTATTGAAAGTAAGTTAACAGTAATATTTGGGTACAGTATTGTTTTTGGAAGCATTCACCGTAATATCGTATGTTTACTTCACCGCATCATATGAATGATGCGAGAAGAGATTAACGGGTTATGTTAGCGATTTACGTACTCAGCGCTTTCGCTCTCTAAATTATGGCTTGAATGAGGGGGGAGGGGTATGACTACACTCACAAAATGTATATCTTACTAGGAATTTTATATAGCAAAAGTGATATACATAACTGTTACGCTTTGTGTAATTCAACAACAAAAATGGCGCGGAAGGGGAAATTGGCCCCGGCCGTGTTTGATCGTCACCAGAGTTTATGTTCGTGACCAGATTCAAAAATGTTGTAAATGTTTTGGTCGGAACCCAATTTGGTCGTGGTCAGAAGCGTTCGTGACCAGAGGTTCTACTGTATGTGTATAAAGATACGTAGGCTCGCTGGTCTCGTCATGAAACTGCAATGAAAAAGCACCAGGGGAGGCAGCTATCACATCTGCCTCACTGAGGGGGGGCGTGTCAGACACACCCCCCCTTGGTGAGGCCACGCCCCCGGTGCCTCCCCAGCCACTGACCTCACCCCATGTCACTGGCTCCCATCCATCACGTTCAGTGTTAATTACCGAGGCTCACAAAGCCAGACTAAGGCTCCTATAGGCTTCAGTGTGAATCACTGAGGCTCACAGGGCCAGACTAAGGCTCCAATAGGCTTCAGTGTGAATCACTAAGGCTCACAGAGCCAGATGAAGGCTGAAATAGGGTTCAGTGTGAATCACTGAGGCTCCTGGTGAGATGTCTACCCAACTATACCCTGCAGGTTGAACCTAGGATTTCAATGTTCTACTTCACATTATTTTTATTAAAGGCCTGTGACAAAGGTGCATCTATCGGGAGTGACATCGTCTCAAGCTTACACATCTAACGGATCTCCATTTGACTTTGTATTGTCTAGGAAGTCCACCCACACCTCCACTTCCACAAACTGCTGTGAGTTGCCTCGCTCTGCCTCACAGTCAGAATTTCCTTCCTGCTTCACGTTGTCTCCATCGATGTGAAGGTCCCATTTTGGAGTCGAATCTTCATCTTCACATTTTACCTTCACTTCTTCGCTCTTCACCGTCACCTCTTCACATTTCTCAATCACCTCTTCACATTTCACAATCACCTCTTCAAATTCCACCTTGATACCTTTAAAAGTGCCCAAGCTGGGATTTTCTTCCGGTACTTGTTTCATGAGGGATGGGCTCCTTACGGCACTTTGACTTTCACAAGCTGATTTCAGACTCAACTCCTTGTGGATTTTCTGATGCTTCTGTGTTCTCTGGTGTTTTGCAAGATTAGGCGACTGTGAAAATGCCTTCCCACACACACTGCACTTGAAGGGTTTCTCTCCTGTGTGTGTTCTATGGTGTGTTGCAAGATCACGTGACTTTGAAAATGCCTTCCCACACACACTGCAATTGAAGGGTTTTTCTCTTGTGTGTGTTACATGGTGTTTTGCAAGATCCCACTGTGAAAATGCCTTCCCACACACACTGCACTTTAAGAGTTTCTCTCCTGTGTGTGTTCTCTGGTGTCGTGCAAGATTATGTGACTGTGAAAATGCCTTCCGACACACACTGCACTTCAAGGGTTTCTCTCCTGTGTGTGTTCTCTGGTGTATTGCAAGATCAGATGACTGTGAAAATGCCTTCCCACACACACTGCACTTGAAGGGTTTCTCTCCTGTGTGTGTTCTCTGGTGTATTTGACAATTTTCTGGACCTGCAAACGCCATTCCACACACACTGCACTTGAAAAGTTTCACTCGTGTGTGTGTTCTCTGGTGTTTTGCAAGATTAGGCGACTGTGAAAATGTCTTCCCACACACACTGCACTTGAAGGGTTTCTCTCCTGTGTGTGTTCTCTGGTGTTTTGCAAGATCAGATGACTGTTAAAATGCCTTCCCACACACACTGCACTTGAAGGGTTTCTCTCCTGTGTGTGTTCTTTGGTGTCTTTGAAGCGACAGCTGCAGACAGAAAATACCATCTACAAGTCAGTATCAAGGCACAGAAGAATGAATATACGCATATATGTACACAATCTTGATTTGAAGCTTTCATGACTGCATGAATACATACTCTATGGTTCTTTCGGTAAAGTCACGTAGGTAAAAATAACATAAATGACGATGTTTCGAATACAACACAAGCGTTCGTCTTCGGGTGAAATCGCGATAGCTGATATGTCTGCTGTGATTTATTTTAATACACGCTTTCATTTAACTCACTCTGTCTGTTGTTGTTGTCATTGTTGTATCCTCAAATCTTGTAACTCCATTTTAACCTATCATTAACATTTTCTTTTAAACAATATTTTTTACATGTTATGTTTCGGCTTGGGTCTAATTGTCCACGGTAAACTGACGTTGGCTATAATTGAGCACGGTCGCTTATGTTACGGCAAGCCTCGGGGCCACTTCCTGGAGTCGTGGAGTTTTTCCACTACTAGTAGTACATTTCATAAAAGCGTGTTTAAAAAAATATTACTTCATTTATTTCTACCTACGTGACTTTACCGAAAGAACCTAAGAGTATATATAAACACAGTCACACATGACTAACATGTCTATACGTATTCATATATTCATGAGAGTTAAAAAGTTTCCCAAATTCATCACACGGGCTGTTATGGAGCACAATGAGAGGGCAAATGGTCATACACATTCCTGGAAGCCCTCATATCTTCAAAATGAATGTTAACCCAAAACTCCAAGCACACAATTTTGGCTGTCTGGCTACAAAATGAATATTTATAAGAGCTAAATTCAGCTGACATAGCAAAGGATGTTGAAAATACTACTACTTGTGTTATGCATAAATTCATGTTCAATCGCAACTTAAGAGGTGTGAAGCCAGGCTCAGATTTCCTTGAATGCTGGGATGAACAGACCTAACGTCAGCTGCATGTGTGCTGTGTCAATTTCCTGACTGCTTCCATTATCATAAAGAGTTGCAGATGAAAACAAAAAAGAAACCATTGTTTTCATATAACCTCCGTGTTCATTAGAGTTAATAGACTTTACTGCAAACACAAACTTGACACTGCCACACACTGCCGTGTTAAACAGGTAGTGGCGTCTCCAGAACCATGCCTGGCCACACACCTTCATCTGCTCAGTATTAATGTTTCAGTTTCATTTGTTAGGTCTTAGCTTTACTTCATGGCTTCGCCCGAGACTTGGATTCTTGTCTTTAAAGAATCCACGGCCTCCGCGGAGGGTGGGGGGTGCGTGACGTCAGCAGACGCTGCCGCATGCGGGTGACATCACAGACGTGAGGTCACCGTTCACTTGCCGTGCAAAATATATCCATTATTGCGCCCCCCCCCTCCCCCAAATGCAAAAGTCAATTTTTATACTTTTTGCATTGTGTACAATCTGGAAGCTACCCACATGCCAAATTTAAAGTTTGTTGCATGTCGGAACGTATGCTAAACATTTAGAACAGACACATTCACAAATTTCCCTTTTATATATAGCTAACCCCGTGAGCCATGCGGCTCTTGACTCGGGGGCAACTGCAACAAACAAAAACATGAACAAGAAACATCTTAAAGTGACTACACGCAACAGAAAAATCCAGTTAAAAACAGCAGAAAAAACACTGTATTTCAACGCTGTGTGCAAAAATCCCAGTGGGATGCAAGTCAACAAAAACAACCATAAGACAATTTAGATTAAAGTTATCAGGCTAACTCTGTACTACCACAAACAAACATGGCTAAACCAAAACGTTTTCATAGCTTCCTCACTCCACCAAATAATTGAGGATGAAATCAACATAACCGAGTTTGCGTGTCTCCCTCTCTCTCCGTGGTGGCGTGGATTTTCCTCCGGATGCCCCTAAACATTTAAGAGTGAACATCAGCACCCGTTTAGAGCCTTTGACCGATAGTCATTTCCACACGTTAACAAAGCCCACCTTTGTTGTGTGGGCAGGTCGCTTCTGAAAACAAGAGCGGACGCTTGTGTTGCGCCCGAAACGTCGTGATTTATTTTATTTTCTACCTATGTGACTCTACCGAAAGAACCAAAGAGTATGGATTCCTGCACTCACGATCATAACAGCGGTATAGCAGCTCAAGCGGGCTTGGCCTGGTTACATAAAATAAAAACCAAAAGTGTCCTCGTGTTGTAGTATTTCCTGCAGTCACGAAAGCTCCAAATCTCTCATTGCCATGCTCATTTCTCTACCCCCCCTCTCTCTCAGCCCCCTTCTCTCTCTATTTAAGGCCTTGTCACAGAGGTGTTGTTTCTGTGTGTGCCTACGTGTCTCTCTGTGTCTGTGTGCCTATGTGTGTATCTCTCTGTCTCTGTGTCATCTCTCTCTGTGTCTCTCTCTCTCTCTGTGTGCCTCTGTGTCTCTCTCAGTGTGCCTATGTGTGCCTCTTCTTGGTTCTTTCGGTAAAGTCACGTAGAAGGGAAGTAATAAAATAATAAAAACAAAACATAATAAAATAATTCTCACGACGTTTCGGCCACAACGCAAGCAGCCGTCCTCAGGTTCGTTTTATTACTTCCCTTCTACGTGACTTTACCGAAAGAACCAAGAAGATGAATCCCTGCAGTCACGAAAGCTTTAAATCGAAATTTACGTGTGCCTCTCTGTCTGTTTTATCTCTCTGTGTGCCTATGTGTATATCTCTAAAAAAAAATACATTTGGTTGTTTTTTCATTTTTTATGAAAAAAAGAATTTGTATTATAAAAATATTATTAAAAAACAACTAAAATAAATGATAAAACTAAATTAAATTGGTTGTTTCTTCATTTATTTTATTTCTGCTACCGTCACGAAAGCTTCCAGATCAAGTTGAAGCGAGAGAATTCAAGCAAAGGACTTCAGGCGAGGGCAGGAGGCGAGGCCCCGCGTGGATAGGCCCCACGTTGTAATGTCCCAACCTGGACATGGATTCCCATACTCGCTGCGACTAAATTGACATCCCTACGAGAGAGAGGCTCTACCTGGGTAAACAACAACAACCACAACAACCACCACCACCACCACGATGAAAATCTCTCACCTCGGATGTCATCGGCAGCTTCTCGTTACCTCGCTCCGTTATGGCGGCAGCAGGATGTGACGTAATATTCACTTCCGGGGTACAAGACACGCCCCCAACGAGCGGGGCTGGGTAACTGAATAACTTATTCGAGAATTGAAGCTTTCGTCAACTGCAGGAATGACTCAACTCGTTGTACACTCATTGGCTCTTTCGGTAAAGTCACGCGTCGAGGGATGATGGGGCGTGGGTGCTGAACCCGTCGCAATAAAAAACAAACTCGCGAGTGCTTTTAACGAATATATTATGTTAATTTTATTTTTTATTTAATTTCTTTACCGAAATAACCAATGAGCAATTCCTGCAGTCACCAAAGCTTAGATCCTAGATTATGTTAACGAGCCGCCAGTCACTGGGCGTAGCTTTGCCCAAATAAGGATTGTACCGGAACAGATATTGGCGGTGACCAAGCAGGGGTGACATGACGTCACTAGCGAGGCGCACCGCCCCCCCGAGGCGTTTCACACCGATGAGGTAATGCTTGGTGGTGACGTCAGAGAACGGGGGTCAGAGTTCCAGTTTTGCGTATTAGGGCCGTTCATAAATGACGTCACGTTATTTTGGCCGATTTTTGACCCCCCTCCCCCCCTCGTCACAGAGCGTCACAAAAAGTCAGACCCCCTCAAATATGACGTCACAAAGCTCTGCCCCCCCCCAAATATATAAAACACGCTTCAAATCGCTTTAAACTATTGTCATTGTAGTGCGTATTTAATGTGGCGCTGCACTCTGATGTTGTAGGAGAAAAGATTTATTAAAAAGGAGACCAGGGGGGCGGGGGTTTGAGAAATGCACAACTTTAAATACATATAGAGTATAGACAAAACGTTCTGCTTAATTCTAGATTTTAAGCTTTCGTGACTGCAAGGATTCATACTCTTTGTTTTTTTTCGGTAAAGTCACGTTCGTTCTACTTAATGAAATACTTTTTTTTATAAATGTGTATATGTTATGTTTCGGCTTGGGTCTAATTGTCCACGGTGGGCAAACGCACAAAATCAGCAGGGGATCAAATACTTTTTTCCCTCACTGTACTTATGCCATACTGATGACAATACTATATTCTATCATAAAAAAACAAATTTTTACAATCTTTTTTCCATGTTATGTTTCGGCTTGGGTCTAATTGTCCCCACGGTCAACTGACGTTGGCTGTAATTGTCCATCGTCCCTTACGTTATAGCAAGCTTCGGGGCCACTTCCTGGAGTCGTGGAGTTCTGCCATTCCTAGTACATTTCATAAAAGCGTGTTTATAAAAAGGTTTTTTCTTAATTATTTATTTATAGTCAAAATCGCCAAATTTGCGGAGCTTCGCTGCAAGTACAGGGAAAGACGAGAGGTGAGGCAGCGACGCATTCAGCCTCCCCTCTGATTGCGCAACCCCTCAGACACTGGATGGAATGCGGGCAGTAAGGGCGTGCCTGTTACTATCTCAGCATGTCACCAATGGAATGTTTGTAGACCCCTTCATTACATGTCCTCGCCTTCCATACTCCAGGTAACTTATTCACGTATATGTATAAAGATATGTAGGCTCGCTGGTCTCGTCATAAAATTGCAATGAAAAAGCACCATGGGAGGCAACTATCGCATCTGCCACACCGAGGGGGGGCGTGTCGGACACGCCCCCCCTCGGTGAGGCCACGCCCCCGGTGCCTCCCCAGCCACTGACCTCACGGCATGTCACTGGCTCTCATCCATCGGGTTCAGTATTAATCACTGAGGCTCACAGAGCGGGCTAAGGATCCCATAGGGTTCATTGTTAATCATTGAGGCTCACAGAGCCAGACTAAGGCTCCCATAGGGTTCAGTGTTGATCACTGAGGTTCACAGACTCAGACTTAGGCTCCCACAGGGTTCAGTGGGAATCGTTGAGGCTTACAGAGCCAGACAAAGGCTCCCATAGGGTTCATTGTTAATCACTGAGGCTCACAGAGCAAGACTCAGGCTCTCATCGGGTTCACTGTTAATCACTGAGGCTCACAGGGCCAGACGAAGGCTCCCATAGGGGTCTGTGTTAATCACTGAGTCTTACAGAGCCAGACAAAGGCTCCCATAGGGTTCAGTGTTAATCACTGAGTCTCACAGAGCAATACTCAGGCTCCCATCGGGTTCAGTGTTAATCATTGAGACTCACAGAGCCAGACTAAGGCTCCCATAGGGTTCAGTGTTAATTACTGAGGCTTACAGAGCCAGACAAAGGCTCCCATAGGGTTCAGTGTTAATCACTGAGTCTCACAGAGCCAAACTAAGGCTCCCATCGGGTTCAGTGTTAATCATTGAGGCTCAGAGCCAGAATAAGGCTCCCATAGGGTTCAGTGTTGATCACTGAGGTTTACAGAGCCAGACTCAGGCTCCCATCGGGTTCAGTGTTAATCACTGAGGCTCACAGAACCAGACTAAGGCTCCCATAGGGTTCAGTGTTAATCACTGAGGCTTACAGAGCCAGACAAAGGCTCCCATAGGGTTCAGTGTTAATCACTGAGTCTCACAGA
Source organism: Lampetra fluviatilis (assembly GCF_964198595.1). Taxonomy (NCBI): domain Eukaryota; kingdom Metazoa; phylum Chordata; class Hyperoartia; order Petromyzontiformes; family Petromyzontidae; genus Lampetra; species Lampetra fluviatilis. Next base: position 2,154,240 of record NC_136353.1, read on the forward strand.
GCCAGACTCAGGCACCCATCGGGTTCAGTGTTAATCATTGAGACTCACAGCGCCAGACTAAGGCTCCCATAAGGTTCTGTGTTAATCACTGAGACTCACAGAGCCAGACAAAGGCTCCCATCGGGTTCAGTGTTAATCACTGAGGCTCACAGGGCCAGACGAAGGCTCCCATCGGGTTCAGTGTTAATCATTGAGACTCACAGAGCCAGACTAAGGCTCCCATAGGGTTCAGTGTTAATCACTGAGACTCACAGAGCCAGACAAAGGCTCCCATCGGGTTCAGTGTTAATCACTGAGGCTCACAGAGCCAGACTCAGGCTCCCATCGGGTTCAGTGTTAATCACTGAGGCTCACAGGGCCAGACATAGGCTCCCATATGGGTCAGTGTTAATCACTGAGGCTTACAGAGCCAGACAAAGGCTCCCATAGGGTTCAGTGTTAATCACTGAGTCTCACAGAGCCAGACTCAGGCTCCCATCGTGTTCAGTGTTAATCATTGAGACTCACAGAGCAAGACGAAGGCTCCCATAGGGTTCAGTATTAATCACTGAGACTCACAGAGCCAGACAAAGGCTCCCATAGGGTTCAGTGTTAATCGCTGAGGCTCACAGAGCCATACTAAGGCTCCCATCGGGTTCAGTGTTAATCATTGAGGCTCAGAGCCAGACTAAGGCTCCCATAGGGTTCAGTGTTGATCACTGAGGTTCACAGAGCCAGACTTAGGCTCCCATCGGGTTCAGTGTTAATCACTGAGGCTTTCAGAGCCATACTAAGGCTCCCATAGGGTTCAGTGTTAATCACTGAGCCTCACAGAGCCAGATTAAGGCTCCCATAGGGTTCAGTGTTAATCACTTAGGCTTACAGAGCCAGACTAAGGCTCCCATAGGGTTCAGTGTTAATCACTGAGGCTCACAGCGCCAGACTAAGGCTCCCATAGGGTTCAGTGTTAATCACTTAGGCTTACAGAGCCAGACTAAGGCTCCCATAGGGTTCAGTGTTAATCACTGAGCCTCACAGAGCCAGATTAAGGCTCCCATAGGGTTCAGTGTCAATCACTTAGGCTTACAGAGCCAGACTAAGGCTCCCATAGGGTTCGGTGTTAATCACTGAGACTCACAGAGCCAGACTAAGGCTCCCATAGGGTTCAGTGTTAATCACTGAGCCCCACAGAGCCAGATTAAGGCTCACATAGGGTTCAGTCTTAATCACTGAGGCTTTCAGAGCCAGACGAAGGCTCCCTAGGGTTCATGTTAATCACTGAGGCTTACAGAGCCAGACTTAGGCTCCCATAGGGTTCTGTGTTTATCACTGAGCCTCACAGAGCCAGATTAAGGCTCCCATAGGGTTCAGTGTTAATCACTGAGGCTTATAGAGCCAGACTAAGGCTCCCATAGGGTTCAGTGTTAATCACTGAGGCTCACAGCGCCAGACTAAGGCTCCCATAGGGTTCTGTGTTAATTACTGAGCCTCACAGAGCCAGATTAAGGCTCCCATAGGGTTCAGTGTTAATCACTGAGGCTCAAAGAGCCAGATTAAGGCTCCCATAGAGTTCGGTGTTAATCACTGAGTCTCACAGAGGGAGGGGCAGTGTTTGAGTGGGCGGGGGCGTGGCGGAAGTGGGGGCGGTCACCATCAGAGGAATCGAATCTTTATTCAACGACTATCCAAATCGAATCGCCCCCCCCAACCGCTCCAGCATAAAGCCGCCCCTTGACGACGCCATCGACGACGATCCGGGAATCGATCCGGACGACAATGGCGGCGCCCACGTTAGCCAGCGGCGTCCGTGTACCCGTCTGGGACAAGACCGCTCGCGTTTTTCTCTGCCTCCTCGGCGTCTTCTTCTCGCTGCTCGCCTTGCGCATCCCTCATGACACCGCCGAGGAAGAGGGCGGCGGGAGGGCAGCGGCGGCGCGCTGTGCGTCTGCGGCGGAGTGCGGGGCGGAGACTAGGTAAGGTGGCAGGCTTTGCTTTTGGGCCTAGTGGTGGTGTGGTGGTGGTGGGTGTTTTGTAATTTTTACTTTTGTTCGTTCTTGCTTCGCGTTCGTCGTTGTTAGCTCATTGGTTCGGGCGCCTTTAGTTGTTGTCGTGGGGTTTGTTTGGTGGGCACGCGTGTTTTATCTGTCGATAAAAACGGGAGTGCGAGACGCGCAGAAATTGCGTCCGATATCAATAAGCGTACGTGTTGAACATGCCTTATTCAAATTATTTCCCTATAATTTTAAGTCTGCAATGTCATTACCGTACTGGGTGTATTGGTTTATTAACTCGGCCCGTTGAACGATAAGAATCTAAATGCATTCGTGCATTCTGGTCAACACTACCGTGAGATAAAATTACTCTTATAAAATACAATTGTGGGTGCCGTACAGCGATGCGTATTAATACGTGCCTTTTTATTTCGCTCATTTCATCTTTCACTCTGATCGCTGTCAACTCTTTGGGTTTGGCGTGTTTAGTTATTTCCTCGTGATATTTTTTTTTTCCAATGCCTGGGAGTTCCATCTGTTGAGAAATTGGCGTGTGTGTGTGTGTGAATTAAGCTTAAATTGCGTCTAATATTAGCGTGGTAGTTAAGTGGCACTTGTTACGGCCTTGTTATAATTATAATTTATATCGTACAATGTGTAAAAATATATAATATACTTACTAGATTTATTTTCAACTCGGGCGGTTGATGATACAGTGCCAATACCATCCATGCATTTCTCTGGCCACTGCAGTTAAGTGAATTACAATTGCGATACGCTCACAATGTATTCATTTTATTCGAGTCATTTTATCGTTCACTCTGATCGCTGTCGACTCGTTGGGTTAGGCGTCTGGTTATTGTCCCGTTATTTTTTTGGTGACCGTGGGTGTACCATCTGTTGGGAAATCGTGTGTGAATTAAGCTTAAATTGCGTCTAAAATTTGCGTGGCAGTTACGTTTTGTTGTGGTTGTTGGTGGTTTGTTGTGGTTGTTGTGGTGTTTGTTGGTGAGCGTTGGGAGCTTTACATCGCGTGACGGGAACGGGGCCGTGGTGCAGACTTCCACGTGCAGCCACGACACGGGCAAAGTGCAAAGATAGCTCCTGTCATGTGTGGGTTTTTTTATCTGTGTGTGTCAACCTGTGTGTGTCTGTGTGCGTTATTGACCTGATCAAGGCCTATGATACCATCAGTAGGCCTTGTTCTTCGTGCTTTTGGAGTCCCTGACCCTCTGCTCACGATCATGAAGGACCTTCATGATGGTGAGTGGGCCCGGGTTAAACTACGTGGCCGGCAGTCAGAGCCATTCCCTGTTCACCTTCGGGTGCGACAGGGATGTCCTCTGGCTCCCACATTATCTAACATCTATTTTGACCACGTAGTTCGTGAAGCCTTCAATAGCTGTACCGGAGGAATTTCCATCTGGTACAGATATAATGGGAGGCTGATCGATGCCCGGGTGCGGTCAAGGGATGGCTCCCTATTGCTCAACCACGTTATGTATGCCGATGATCTGGTGATTGCTGTTCACTCGGAGGAGGAGTTGGAGGTGCTGCTGCTGAACCTGGGGGTGGGGCCTTACCGTCAGCCCCACCAAAACTAAGCACCTGCCTGGGTATTTTGTACCATTGGACACTCCACCCCCACAAGTCCCAATTGGTGATAGGGCAGTTGTGGAGAGTTTCCCATACCTTGGCAGTGTGCTCATGACCGCCTCCGGTTTAACAGCAGAGGTCGCACTCTGAATCAGTCGAGCGGCAGTATCTTTTCATCGGTTGCGTAACGCTGTGTGGAAGATTGCACGAAGCTTCAGGTCTTCCCTCCCTTCTCTACGCTTGCGAAACGTGGACCCCTCTAATGGAACATCTTCGCTGGTTAGAAACATTTAGGCTGGCCTGCCTACGATCCATCCTGGGTTTAACTAAGCTGGATTGTGTGATGAGCTCACAAATCCTTGCAAGATGTGGACAAAGCCCCATCGGTGAGCTGTTCTGGCAGGCAAAGCTGCATTGGCTGGGTAATGTAGCCTGCATGCCCAGCCACCGCATGCCGAAACAGCTTTTGTTTGGCTGATTCGAGGGGGGTAAACGGGCGCGGCACGGGCTAGAGAAGAGATGGAGTGATGTGGTACAGGAAGATGTGGAGCTGAGTGGACTTGACAATGACTGGTACCAGCGGTGTCAATATCGGCCTCAATGGAGGAGGCTCGCGAAGGACGCTACTGGGCAGTTGGAGGCAGTCGCCCTCCAACAACAACGGAGGGGGGAGGAGCGATGCTCACAATGAGCGGAGCGCCGGGTGGCTAAAGCACAGCAAGTTGGCACAGTAGGAGGCACAGGTGGTGCATCAGCCAGTCAGTCGACCTGTGGCATCTGGGTCTGCCTCGTGACCTCCTGCCAGCGGGTGTTCGACACTTCACGTAGCCTCAAGGTGCACATAGCCTGGCACAAGCGTCGTGGTGATGTCGCCGCCACTGAGTGGCGAATGGCGGTTGTTTTTGTGTCTTTGTATCTATCTGTGTGTGTGTGGCCGTGTGCGTTTGACTGTTTGTTTGACTGTCTGTGTGTGTGTGTCTCTGTGTGTGCGTGTGGGGAGCGGTTGCATAGTGGTTAGCGCCCTGCGCCACTAAACTCAGTCCACCCAAGTTCCGAGTCCCGCTCGTGATCCACACCACTCATCGCGATTATCTAAACCGGTCTCGGGCCTCCCCTAGGTCGACTCAGCCTCAAATGAGTGGGACACATCGCTAGCACTTGGGGGGTGCATGGAGAGACAAAGGCGGCCGGGCGTGTGAGTAGTGCTGGCCACCCCACCCCCTGTGTGTGTGACCACAGTGGGCGGCCTTCATAGATGCTGCTGATGCTGCTACTGACAGCACTTTCCCCTACAGCACTGTTAGGGGCTACCTGGGGGAGATTTGTCTTTGTGTGCCAACACAGCTGGGGTCACATTCTGACCCCCCCTCCCTGCGGCCCCTCCCCCACTGATGACGTTGACACTGATGATGATACTGACGACGATGATGATACTGACGACGATGATGATACTGACGACGATGATGATACTGACGACGATGATGATGCTGACGACGATGATGATGCTGACGACGATGATGATGCTGACGACGATGATGATGCTGACGACGATGATGATGCTGACGACGATGATGATGCTGACGACGATGATGATGCTGACGACGATGATGATGCTGACGACGATGATGATGCTGACGACGATGATGATGCTGACGACGATGATGATGCTGACGACGATGATGATGCTGACGACGATGATGATGCTGACGACGATGATGATGCTGACGACGATGATGATGCTGACGACGATGATGATGCTGACGACGATGATGATGCTGACGACGATGATGATGCTGACGACGATGATGATGCTGACGACGATGATGATGCTGACGACGATGATGATGCTGACGACGATGATGATGCTGACGACGATGATGATGCTGACGACGATGATGATGCTGACGACGATGATGATGCTGACGACGACGATGATGATGCTGACGACGATGATGATGCTGACGACGATGCTGACGACGATGATGATGCTGACGACGATGATGATGCTGACGACGATGATGATGCTGACGACGATGATGATGCTGACGACGATGATGATGCTGACGACGATGATTGATGATGATGATGCTGACGACGATGATTGATGATGATGATGCTGACGACGATGATTGATGATGATGATGCTGACGACGATGATTGATGATGATGATGCTGACGACGATGATTGATGATGATGATGCTGACGACGATGATTGATGATGATGATGCTGACGACGATGATTGATGATGATGATGCTGACGACGATGATTGATGATGATGATGCTGACGACGATGATTGATGATGATGATGCTGACGACGATGATTGATGATGATGATGCTGACGACGATGATTGATGATGATGATGCTGACGACGATGATTGATGATGATGATGCTGACGACGATGATTGATGATGATGATGATGCTGACGACGATGATTGATGATGATGATGATGCTGACGACGATGATTGATGATGATGATGATGCTGACGGCGATGATTGATGATGATGATGATGCTGACGGCGACGATGATGATGATGATGATGCTGACGGCGACGATGATGATGATGATGCTGACGGCGACGATGATGATGATGATGCTGACGGCGACGATGATGATGAGGATGCTGACGACGACGATGAGGATACTGACGACGATGATGAGGATACTGAAGACGATGATGATGAGGATACTGACGACGATGATGATGAGGATACTGACGACGATGATGATGAGGATACTGACGACGATGATGATGAGGATACTGACGACGATGATGATGAGGATACTGACGACGATGATGATGAGGATACTGACGACGATGATGATGAGGATACTGACGACGATGATGATGATGATGATGAGGATACTGACGACGATGATGATGATGATGATGAGGATACTGACGACGATGATGATGATGATGATGAGGATACTGACGACGATGATGATGATGATGATGAGGATACTGACGACGATGATGATGATGATGAGGATACTGACGACGATGATGATCCTACTGCTGTAGGTGGAGGAGAGGCTGTGGCCTGGTGGAGCTGCTCTTGGGAGAGCGGCAAATCCTCACACTGCCAAACAGCATCCTAGGCCTGCTGTTCTACCTGATGCAGCTATTACTGGGTACACTCACGCACTCAGCTACTCGCTCACGCACTCATGTACTTACTCACCTACTCGCTCGCCTACTCACTCCGGCACTCACGCACTCACCTATTCGCTCAGGCACTCGCATACTCACTCACGCACTCACCGACTCGCTCACCTACTCACTCAGGCACTCACGCACTCACCTACTCACTCAGGCACTCGCATACTCACCTACTCGCTCACGTATTCATGCACTCACCTACTCACTCACCTACTCGCTCACCTATTCACTCAGGCACTCACCTACTCGCTCACCTACTCAGGCACTCACCTACTCACTCACCTACTCACCTACTCGCTTACCTACTCACTCAGGCACTCACGCACTCACCTACTCACTCAGGCACTCACTCGCTCACCTACTCACTCAGGCACTCACACACTCACCTACTCGCTCGCGTACTCACTGACGTGCTCACTCACTAACGTACTCGCTCACGTACTCAACAATTCACGCACTCACTCAGGCACTCACTCGCGTATTCACTCGCTCGCACACTCTCACGTACTCGCACGCAGACACTCGCTCACGGACTCACTCACTCCTGTACCACATCACTCTACGGGTAGGGTACGTGTAGGGTACGGGTACCCGTTTGCGACCTCACCACGACCTCACCACAACCCTCCTCCCCCCCCCCCGCAGGCCTGACTAGCAGCGCAACAGCGGCCGTGCTCCTCTTTGCGACGTCCATCTGTTCTGCGCTGGGCTCCGCCTACCTGGCGACATCGCTGCTCGCAGCGGGCCTCCTGCGTGCCGTCTGCGGCGCCGTCTATGCCGTCAACCTCCTCCTGCTGGGCCTCAACTACAAGCGCCTCGTCTTCCTCAACGCCGCCTGGACCACGCAGCAGCAGCAGCAGCGGCATAGCAAGAGTCTCTAGCGGGAGGGGGAGACTTTGGTGGAAGGGGGAGGAGCAATGGTGAAAGGGGGAGGAGCTTCGTCGGGAGGGGGAGGAGCTTCGGTGAGAGGGGGGGGGCTAAGGCGGGAGGGCTTCGGCGGAGGGGGAGGGGCTACGGTGGGAGGGGAGGAGCTACGGCGGCAGGGGGAGGAGCTACGGTGGGAGGGGGAGGATCTACGGCGGGAGGGGGAGAATCTACGGCGGGAGGGGGAGGATCTACGGCGGGAGGAGGAGGGGCTACGGCGGGAGGAGGGGCTACGGCGGGAGGAGGAGGGGCTACGGCGGGAGGAGGAGGGGCTACGGCGGGAGGAGGAGGGGCTACGGCGGGAGGAGGAGGGGCTACGGCGGGAGGAGGAGGGGCTACGGCGGGAGGGGCTACGGCGGGAGGGGGAGGGGCTACGGCGGGAAGGGGAGGAGCTACGGCGGGAGGGGGAGGAGCTACGGCGGGAGGGGGGGAGCTACGGCGAGAGGGGGAGGAGCTACGGCGGGAGGGGGAGGAGCTACGGCGGGAGGGGGAGGAGCTACGGCGGGAGGGGGAGGAGCTACGGCGGGAGGGGGAGGAGCTACGGCGGGAGGGGGAGGAGCTACGGCGGGAGGGGGAGGAGCTACGGCGGGAGGGGGAGGAGCTACGGCGGGAGGGGGAGGAGGAGGAGTCTCGGACTGGCGGGGTGGGGGGGGAGATGCGCGTTTAATGTGGGGGGGGAGGGGGGGCGCGGGGGAGGGGGGGGGATGTACGCGCGCACTGCCCTCGCGAGTTGTGCGTGCACCACACACATTGTACACGCGCGGGTTGTACACGCACACACGCATTGTTCACACACACACACGCATTGTTCACACACACACACGCATTGTTCACACACACACACGCATTGTTCACACACACACACGCATTGTTCACACACACACACGCATTGTTCACACACACACGCATTGTTCACACACACGCAGCTGTAACACACACGCACACAGCTGTAACATACACACACGCACCTGTAACACACACACACAGCTGTAACACACACACACGGCTGTGGTGGTACCTGGCGGGTAAAAACCGGTTTTGAAAACCGGTTACCGGTTCGGGGACCAAAAAGTGTGGGTGGGGGGAGATCAGGAGCCGGTTAACGGTTTTTTTTCCGGTTTGGAAAACCGGTTTCAGAAAACGGTTACCGGTTTCGGTTTGCAACGCCAAACGGTTCGGGGAGAGAGGGTGGGGGGTGACCTGTTAAACCGGTTTCAGAAAACTGGGAATGGTTTCGAAGAACTGGTTGCCGGTTTTCGGGGTTGATGGTGGTGTGGTGCTGCGTGTGGAGTAAACGTCGCACCACTGGGGGAGAGTTGTGTGGTGCTGGCCACACACCCCCTGTGTGTGGGTGAGTTGGTGGGTGGGTGTGGGTGAGTTGGTGGGTGGGTGTGGGTGAGTTAGTGGGTGGGTGTGGGTGAGTTGGTGGGTGGGTGTGGGTGAGTTGGTGGGTGGGTGTGGGTGAGTTGGTGGGTGGGTGTGGGTGAGTTAGTGGGTGGGTGTGGGTGAGTTGGTGGGTGGGTGTGGGTGAGTTGGTGGGTGGGTGTGGGTGAGTTGGTGGGTGGGTGTGGGTGAGTTGGTGGGTGGGTGAGTTGGTGTGTGGGTGAGTTGGTGGGTGGGTGTGGGTGTGGGTGAGTTGGTGGGTGGGTGTGGGTGAGTGGGTGGGTGGGTGTGGGTGAGTGGGTGGGTGGGTGTGGGTGAGTGGGTGGGTGGGTGTGGGTGAGTGGGTGGGTGGGTGTGGGTGAGTGGGTGGGTGGGTGTGGGTGAGTGGGTGGGTGGGTGTGGGTGAGTGGGTGGGTGGGTGTGGGTGAGTTGGTGGGTGAGTTGGTGGGTGGGTGTGGGTGAGTCATTCCCTCCCTTCTCTACGCTTGCGAAACGTGGACCCCCCTAGTGGAGCATCTTCGCCGGTTGGAAACATTTAGGCTGGCCTGCCTACGATCCATCCTGGGTTTAACCAGGCTGGATTGTGTGAGGAGCTCACAAGTCCTTGAAAGATCTGGGCAAAGTCCCATCAGTGAGCTCCTCCGGCAGGCAAGGCTGCGTTGGCTGGGTCATGTAGCCCGCATGCCCAGCCACCGCATGTCTAAACAGCTTTTGTTCGGCCGGATCGAGGGGGCTAAACGGGCGCGGCACGGGCTAGAGAAGAGATGGAGTGATGTGGTACAGGAGGACGTGGAGCTGAGTGGACTTGCCGATGACTGGTACCAGCGGTGTCAAGATCGGCCTCAGTGGAGGAGGCTCGTGAAGGAAGCTACTGGGCAGTTGGAGGCAGTCGCCCTCCAACAACAACGGAGGGCGGAGGAGCGACGCTCACAACAACGAGCGGAGCGCCGGGTGGCTAAAGCACAGTAGGGGGCACAGGTGGTGCATCAGCCAGTCATCTCGGTCATCTCGGTCAGTCGACCCGTGGCACCTGGGTCTGCCCCGTGACCTCCTGCCAGCGGGCGTTCGACACTTCACGTGGCCTCAGGGTGCACATGGCCTGGCACAAGCGTCGTGGTGACGTCACCGCCACTTAGTGGCGAATGGCGGTTGTTGTTGTTGTTGTTGTGTGTGGGTGAGTTGGTGGGTGGGTGTGGGTGAGTTGGTGGGTGGGTGTGGGTGAGTTGGTGGGTGGGTGTGGGTGAGTTGGTTGGTGGGTGGGTGAGTTGGTGGGTGGGTGTGGGTGAGTTGGTGTGTGGGTGAGTTGGTGGGTGGGTGTGGGTGAGTTGGTGGGTGGGTGTGGGTGAGTGGGTGGGTGTGAGTGGGTGGGTGGGTGTGGGTGGGTGGGTGTGGGTGAGTTGGTGGGTGAGTGGGTGGGTGGGTGTGGGTGAGTTGGTGGGTGGGTGTGGGTGAGTTGGTGGGTGGGTGTGGGTGAGTTGGTGGGTGGGTGTGGGTGAGTTGGTGGGTGGGTGTGGGTGAGTTGGTGGGTGGGTGTGGGTGAGTTGGTGGGTGGGTGTGGGTGAGTTGGTGGGTGGGTGTGTGAGTTGGTGTGTGGGTGAGTTGGTGGGTGGGTGTGGGTGAGTTGGTGGGTGGGTGTGGGTGAGTGGGTGGGTGGGTGTGGGTGAGTGGGTGGGTGGGTGTGGGTGAGTGGGTGGGTGTGGGTGAGTGGGTGGGTGGGTGTGGGTGAGTTGGTGGGTGGGTGTGGGTGAGTCATTCCCTCCCTTCTCTACGCTTGCGAAACGTGGACCCCCCTAGTGGAGCATCTTCGCCGGTTGGAAACATTTAGGCTGGCCTGCCTACGATCCATCCTGGGTTTAACCAGGCTGGATTGTGTGAGGAGCTCACAAGTCCTTGAAAGATCTGGGCAAAGTCCCATCAGTGAGCTCCTCCGGCAGGCAAGGCTGCGTTGGCTGGGTCATGTAGCCCGCATGCCCAGCCACCGCATGTCTAAACAGCTTTTGTTCGGCCGGATCGAGGGGGCTAAACGGGCGCGGCACGGGCTAGAGAAGAGATGGAGTGATGTGGTACAGGAGGACGTGGAGCTGAGTGGACTTGCCGATGACTGGTACCAGCGGTGTCAAGATCGGCCTCAGTGGAGGAGGCTCGTGAAGGAAGCTACTGGGCAGTTGGAGGCAGTCGCCCTCCAACAACAACGGAGGGCGGAGGAGCGACGCTCACAACAACGAGCGGAGCGCCGGGTGGCTAAAGCACAGTAGGGGGCACAGGTGGTGCATCAGCCAGTCATCTCGGTCATCTCGGTCAGTCGACCCGTGGCACCTGGGTCTGCCCCGTGACCTCCTGCCAGCGGGCGTTCGACACTTCACGTGGCCTCAGGGTGCACATGGCCTGGCACAAGCGTCGTGGTGACGTCACCGCCACTTAGTGGCGAATGGCGGTTGTTGTTGTTGTTGTTGTGTGTGGGTGAGTTGGTGGGTGGGTGTGGGTGAGTTGGTGGGTGGGTGTGGGTGAGTTGGTGGGTGGGTGTGGGTGAGTTGGTGGGTGGGTGTGGGTGAGTTGGTTGGTGGGTGGGTGAGTTGGTGGGTGGGTGTGGGTGAGTTGGTGTGTGGGTGAGTTGGTGGGTGGGTGTGGGTGAGTTGGTGGGTGGGTGTGGGTGAGTGGGTGGGTGGGTGTGGGTGGGTGGGTGTGGGTGAGTTGGTGGGTGAGTGGGTGGGTGGGTGTGGGTGAGTGGGTGGGTGGGTGTGGGTGAGTTGGTGGGTGGGTGTGGGTGGGTGTGGGTGAGTTGGTGGGTGGGTGTGGGTGAGTTGGTGGGTGAGTAGGTGACTGTGGGTGAGTTGGTGGGTGAGTAGGTGACTGTGTGGGTGAGTTGGTGGGTTGGTGGGTGAGGTAGGTGACTGTGTGTGGGTGGGTGGGTGAGTTGGTGGGTGAGTAGGTGACTGTGTGTGTGTGGGTGGGTGGGTGAGTTGGTGGGTGAGTAGGTGACTGTGTGTGGGTGAGTTGGTGGGTGGGTGAGTTGGTGGGTGGGTGTAGGTGACTGTGTGTGGGTGGGTGTAGGTGACTGTGGGTGTAGGTGACTGTGTGTGGGTGGGTGTAGGTGACTGTGGGTGTAGGTGACTGTGTGTGGGTGGGTGTAGGTGACTGTGGGTGTAGGTGACTGTGGGTGGGTGGGTGGGTGAGTAGGTGGGTGAGTGTGTGGGTGAGTAGATGAGAGTGGGTGTAGGTGACTGTGGGTAAGTAGGTGGGTGGGTGGGTAAGTAGGTGGGTGGGTGGGTGAGTAGGTGGGTGAGTGTGTGGGTGAGTAGATGAGAGTGTGTGTGGGTGTAGGTGACTGTGGGTGGGTGTGTGGGTGAGTAGGTGAGTAGGTGGGTGAGTAGATGAGAGTGTGTGTGGGTGTAGGTGACTGTGGGTGAGTGGTGCTGGCCACCCACCCCCCTGTGTGTGGGTGGGTGGGTGGGTGAGTGTCAGTGTGTAGGTGGGTGAGTAGGTAACTGAGTGAGTGTCGGTGTGGGCGAGTGGGTGAGTGGTGCTGGCACCCACCCCCTGTGTGTGTGGGTGAGTAGGTGAGTGGGTAGGTGTGTGTGTGAGTGACGCCGCTGCTACTAACAGCACTTTCCCCTACAGCGCCGTTAGAGGCTACCTGGGGGAGCTTTCTCTTTGTGTGGTCACTGAATGATCGAGTGGGTCGGTGAGTGAGTGGATGGGTGAGTGTGACACTTGGGAAGACAAAGGCGGCCGGGCGTGGTGCTGGCCACACCAATCCCTCTGGTCATAGTGGTGGCCTTCATAGACGCTGCTGATGCTGCTGCTACTGACAGCACTTGCCCCTACAGCATTGCTAGAGGCTACCTGGGGGAGCTTTGTCTTTTTGTCTATAGGCGCTGCTGCTTCTGAGAAGCACTTGCCCCTACAGCACTGCTAGAGGCTACCTGGGGGACCTTTGGTTGTAGGTTCGATCCCGACCCTGACGATGCCTGCTGCTGCTGTATATTGGGACTCTGTCTCTCTCCCATTGGTGAGCTGTTGACTACCTCACCCGGTACGCAGGAGGTCGTGGGTTCGATCCCGGACCATGCCTGGTTGCTGTATATTGGGAGTCTGCGTCTCTCTCCTAGTGGTGAGATGTTGACTACCTCGCCTGGTACGCAGGAGGTCGTGGGTTCGATCCCGGACCATGAGCATGCCTGGCTGCTGCTGCTGCTGCATATTTGTTGGGGGCTGTGTCTGTCTGTCTCTGTCTGTCTGTGTCTGTCTGTCTCTGTGTGTCTGTCTCTGTCTGTGTCTCTCTCTGTCTGTCTCTGTGTGTCTGTCTCTGTCTGTGTCTCTCTCTGTCTGTCTCTGTGTGTGTCACTCTCTGTGTCTCTGTCTGTGTGTGTCTCTGTGTGTGTCTCTCTCTGTGTGTCTCCGTGTGTCTCTGTGTGTGTCTCTCTCTGTGTGTGTCTCCGTGTGTCTCTGTCTCTGTCTGTGTGTCTCTCTCTGTCTGTCTCTGTGTCTCTGTCTGTCTCTGTCTGTGTGTCTCTCTCTGTCTGTCTCTGTGTCTCTGTCTGTGTGTGTCTCTCTCTGTCTGTCTCTGTGTCTTTGTCTGTGTGTGTCTCTCTTTCTGTCTGTCTCTGTGTGTGTATCTCTCTGTCTCTGTGTGTGTCTCTCTCTCTATCTGTCTGTGTGTCTCTATCTGTGTCTCTCTCTCACGATCAGAAGAAGCAACACGATGCTCTGTTTAGTCGGCACTTTGATTCGTTCATCATTTCGGTGTTTTTATTCCCCCCCCCCCCCCCCCATTAGTTTGCGTTGTGCCGCTGTGCAACACAAAGTCAATCTGTGGTGCCGCTTGCTTCGTAGACACAAACATCAAGACGACGTAGCAGCACGCTCCGCTCCTACTCCCCCCCCCCTCTCTCTCTACCCCTTCTCTCTCTCTTTTTTATTTTGCGTGGAAGTCGTTTATTCCACTATTTTGCATCATTTCTTCATCCACCCACAAACTCTCAAAACGCTCTCCCCTTAAACTTTCAAACGTCATTGTATTATAAAAGCCAAAGTCGGCATTCATGCCACGAAATGTCAAAGTTCCGTATCCACTTCTTTAAATGCACCCATTTTGATACAGTTACAAAAAAACACCTAATAGAAACTTTCTCTACCCCCTCCCTCTCTCCCTCTACCCCCTCTCTCTCTACCCCCTCTCTCTCTACCCCCCCCCTCTCTCTACCTACCCCCTCTCTCTCTACCTACCCCCTCTCTCTCTACCCCCTCTCTCCCTACTCTGTCTATGTTCCCCCTATGTTTTCTATATACTTGTAATTTTTTTACTACGACAAGTGCTGCATCTGCACCCAGCCCTTCTCGCAGTCCGACGGCCTCTGACGGGTAGCTCATATCAGCATGCAGAGCTCCCCGTCATCTGCCACCGAGCACACGACCTCCTCCAGCGCCCACTGCTCCTTGAAGGCCGGCACGGCGTGGGTCAGCCATGCATGGCGGAACTCCAGCCCACACACCCTGGCTCCGACCAGAGCGCGAAGATGCCCAGGCTGTTGGCCGGACGTTTCCTCTCCACGGCCACCTTCCTCGCCCTGTGTATGGCGAGCTTGGCGTAGCCGACGAGCACGTTGACCAGCCCCTGAAGATGTTGGGGTCCGTCGCCCTTCGGGTATCCAAAGATGAGGACCGTCGGGGAGAAGTGGAGGCTGAACCTTAGGAGGATGTTTCTCAGGACCTTGAACAGCGAGTCCAGGCCCTTGCACTCCACGTATTGGTGCGCCACAGTCTCCACTTAACCGCAGAACCGGCACTCCGGGGACGTGTCGGTGAAGCGCGCCGGGGAGGCGTTGGTGGTGACGGTGCCGTGGGCGATGCTCCAGCCGAGGTCGCCGATGCGGTTGTACGTCGGGCTGGAGTAGAGTTGCCTCCAGCGAGGCCTCTCCGGAGAGACGCAGGGCAGGGCTCTCCTCCAGGCACATGGTCCTTGTGGCTCCTCAGGGTGTCCTGTTGGTGAAACCGGACCATGTAGGAGTAGAGCACCTTCCTCTTGACATTTTCGAAGGCCACCTCCGGTAGGTCTTCCAGCCGGCACGGGTCGTGATCCGCCTTCGCTTGTCGGCATTGGCGATGCATCGGCACGACGGAGAGCTCCGGTGGAGGGGGACCGAGAGGGGCCTCGTCATCCCCAACGCCGATGGGGGGCGTTCTCCCCGCTGCCGCTGAGAAGGCCCCCTTGGCTTCGGCCAGGATCCGGGCAGCCACCCGGAGCGACTGCAGCCCCTGTCTTTGCGGCCATGTCTGCTGGTCCGAGCCACCGACCCCGTGTTCCAGGCTCCACCAGATCTCCCATCCCGGTGAGCCGCGCGTTGACGAGGCACCTCTCCATGCCGGGGGTGGCGGTTGTGGATGGCAGCTTTTGTCTGCGGGTTCCTGAGGATCGGTTCGAAGACCAGATCCTCGGCCGATCGCGGCTGGTTCAGCCTCCTGACGGCGAGGGAGCTCCATGTCTGCAGGACGCTTCTGTAGAAAGGTGGCGGCTGTCCCAGGTGGGAGGTTTTCTTTCTCTATCCCCCCTCCTTTTTTCTTTTTTAAATGTGCAAAAGTTAAATATATGTGAGACCTCCTTTACCAGTGGCAAAATATAGTAATAGGTTTTTACCCTTTCAACTGGTACAAAAACTGACACCTTTATACAAGGCATCATGTTTGCAATAACCACAACACAAACAGTCAAAATGCAAACAAAAAGAAACAACTGATGATGATAATGATATTCACTGTCCTTGAAGTTGATTGGTCCACACCCGAGACATCT
Source organism: Lampetra fluviatilis (assembly GCF_964198595.1). Taxonomy (NCBI): domain Eukaryota; kingdom Metazoa; phylum Chordata; class Hyperoartia; order Petromyzontiformes; family Petromyzontidae; genus Lampetra; species Lampetra fluviatilis. Next base: position 2,170,074 of record NC_136353.1, read on the forward strand.
TTTCTTAGAGCCTAGTTTACATTGGTGTTGGACCAGATGACGCCAAAAGGCGTACAACTGAAAGACAGCGCACTATCAGAGTATTGAGAGCTCGGGGTAAGCACACTATGAGATCTCCTTTACAAGTGGCAAAATATAGTGTCCTCCCAATCAGAGGGCCGGCCCTGTTTTCTCACCGTTTGTGGCTCTCCCCCCCTCCCCCTACCTGCCTGCTGGCCCGTGTGTGTCGTGTGTGTTTTCTACCCGCGGTGGCCGGGCAGCCCCGTCGTGACCATGTAATTACCGCCCAAGTCACGGCGCCGTTGTGTGAGTTAGCCTCGGGGGAGATCGGCCAATTCCCTGGCCGTAGGAAACCGTGAATATTAGTCCCATGGGAGGGCTTCTGGGTGAAAACCTGTCGGCCACGTGACCTCCCCTCGGGCTCCACGTGGGGGTGTGCGTGCGTGCCTCCTGTATACCGGGCGAGGTAGTCAACATCTCCTAGCCAATGGAGCTGCATTATTTTAAGTTCAAGGTGAGACATTTACCCCGGGGGGCTCCAATTCACAGCACTAAATAGGACAACCAACCCTCGTCCAAATCCGCACTCAAAAAATGATTGGGACCAGGTCCTGGACTCGGATTCTCTTTCCAGTTCAAAATTAACTTCTTCATGTTCCAAATTCACTTTCCCACGTTCCAGGCTCACTTGAGAAACTGTGCATTTTCTCCCTTGTGCATCTGCTTGTGATTATCTCGTCGGTTGTGACCAATTTAAAACCCTTCCCACACACCGCACTTGAAGCATTTCTCTCCTGTGCGTGTTTTCTGGTGTATGCGCAGATTTCCTTTCTAATGAAAATGCCTTTCCACACACACTGTATTTTGAGAGTTTCTCACCTGTTCTCTTGTGCTGGGCCGTACCCCTTCTCCCCGTGTGTGCCGTACGGACACCGCGGTGTTCGCATTACGTGCCAGGAGCCGCGCAGAAACCTTTTTTCTCTGCTCCCGTGCACGCGTTCGTCCTCGTGTGGTGGTGGAAGAGGTCCGACGTTTCGTGCCACTAACACGGGCGGTTGACTTGCGCGCGGCTGTGATCGCGCGAGCCACCGACTTCCCCCCCCCTCCTTGTTCGAGGCCGAAGCAAATTGTAATTCATCCATAGCTGGTGGGGAGTGAGGCTCTATGACCACGGGAGATGGGTCAATCTCCTTGGCTATGTCGCCTTCATGGTCCACGGTCTCCTGCTTGGGCAGCCCCTTCCCCCAGACGCACGCTGCTGCTTCCTCCTCCTTGGTAAGTTTCTTCCTCTCCGCCCGCTCGCCACTCGGCGCGGCGTCCGGGATGGCAAAAACCGCGTCTTTGGCGTCCGCTCCCTTCCCTGGTGTGTGGGAGGTTTCCCAACTTCTTCTTCTTCCGACTCCAGGTCTGGGAGGTGTTTCTTGTGGGGGCTGATCTCTCCACCCCCTCCACCCCCCGCCCCCTCCTCGTTCACGTCTCGCTGGGCCCCCCCCCGGCACCAGCGCCCTCTGACTGACATAGCTAGCGGCTGGCAGACACCGCTTAGGGGTTCGTGACGTGTGCGCCCTCCCCCCCCACTCCACTCACGGGTCCACACTCGCTAACCGCGCGGATTGCGTAACATTGTTTAAATGGCCGCTCAACAAGCCGACCGGTTGCGCTCGGAGTTAGTTGATTACTCTCTATATTTTTCGATTTAAAGCGTTCGTGACTGCAGGGATTCATCTTCTTGGTTCTTTCAGTAAAGTCACGTAGAAGGGAAATAATAACAGAAAGACGGCGTCTTTCCTCGCCTGTTCTCTTGTGCTGGGCCGTACCCCTTCTCCCCGTGTGTGCCGTACGGACACCGGGGTGTTCGCATTACGTGCCAGGAGCCGCGCAGAAACCTTTTTTCTCTGCTCCCGTGCACGAGTTCGTCCTCGTGTGGTGGTGGAAGAGGTCCGACGTTTCGTGCCACTAACACGGGCGGTTGACTTGCGCGTGGCTGTGATCGCGTGAGCCACCGATTTCCCACCCCCTCCTTGTTCGAGGCCGAAGCAAATTGTATTCGTCCCAAATTCATCCATAGCTGGTGGGGGGTGAGGCTCTATGACCACGGGAGATGGGTCGATCTCCTTGGCTATGTCGCCTTCATCGTCCACGGTCTCCTGCTTGGGCAGCCCCTTCCCCCAGACGCACGCTGCTGCTTCCTCCTCCTTGGTAAGTTTCTTCCTCTCCGCCCGCTCGCCACTCGGCGCGGCGTCCGGGATGGCAAAAACCGCGTCTTTGGCGTCCGCTCCCTTCCCTGGTGTGTGGGAGGTTTCCCAACTTCTTCTTCTTCCGACTCCAGGTCTGGGAGGTGTTTCTTGTGGGGGCTGATCTCTCCACCCCCTCCACCCCCCGCCCCCTCCTCGTTCACGTCTCGCTGGGCCCCCCCCCCGGCACCAGCGCCCTCTCTGACTGACATAGCTAGCGGCTGGCAGACACCGCTTAGGGGTTCGTGACGTGTGCGCCCTCCCCCCCCCACTCCACTCACGGGTCCACACTCGCTAACCGCGCGGATTGCGTAACATTGTTTAAATGGCCGCTCAACAAGCCGACCGGTTGCGCTCGGAGTTAGTTGATTACTCTCTATATTTTTCGATTTAAAGCGTTCGTGACTGCAGGGATTCATCTTCTTGGTTCTTTCAGTAAAGTCACGTAGAAGGGAAATAATAACAGAAAGACGGCGTCTTTCCTCGCCTGTTCTCTTGTGCTGGGCCGTACCCCTTCTCCCCGTGTGTGCCGTACGGACACCGGGGTGTTCGCATTACGTGCCGGGAGCCGCGCTGAAACCTTTTTTCTCTGCTCCCGTGCACGAGTTCGGCACAACGCTGCGTCGTAGATGTCTGGGGGGGGGGGGGGGGTTTGAGTGCTTTTCTTCATGGTGGTGAGGTTACCACACTAAACTATTTCCTCGTGTGGTGGTGGAAGAGGTCCGACGTTTCGTGCCGCTAGCACGGGCGGTTGACTTGCGCGCGGCTGTGATCGCGCGAGCCACCGGCTTTCCCCCCCCCCCCCCCTCCTCCTCCTTGTTCGAGGCCGAAGCAAATTGTATTCGTCCCAGAATCATCCATAGCTGGTGGGGGGTGATGCTCTATGACCACGGGAGATGCGTCAATCTCCTTGGCTATGTCCCCTTCATCTTTCAGACACTGTCTTTCCGACATACCTGTTCGTCACCTGAGGACGGCTGCTTGCGTTGTGGCCGAAACATCGTGAGAATTATTTAATTATGTTTTATTTATATTTTATTATTTCCCTTCTACGTGACTTTAAAGTCACGTAGGTAAAAAAATTAAAATTAATAAAAGTCAAATAAAAATAAAATCACGACGTTTAGGAGGCAACACAAGCCTCCGTCTTCAGGTGGAACCGTCACAGCACGCTCGCTGCATCAAGTAAGAGAGAAATTCCAAGAGATCCGACCTTGTACATATACTGGTTGAGGGGGGAGGAGCCAGGACAGGCCCCTGGATAGGAGTTTTTTGTTATTATTATGGTAAGGTTGGTGCTGCTGAAGCTACGGCTAGTCTGATTTACTCTCTGCGCGATACGCTCGCGGCGCGGGCGAACATTCATCTATTGTTTATGTGCGCGCATGTCGTACCCACACTGATTGGAGTCGCCCACACACGGCAGGGCGCCGATCGCTGTCCCACCGCTCTTTACCACTCTTCACACACACACACAGCGCGTCGACCGACAATCTGGCACTGAGGTTATTTCCGGCGCGATTAGCGAACCCTTGATAATTGGTTTTTTACCCTTCTATCTGGCAACAAAACTGACACTTTTTTTACAAGGAGTCATGTTTGCATTGAACACAATGCCTGCGGTCGGAATGCAAACAAAACACACAACTGATAATGTATGCACTGTCCTTGAAGTTGATTGGTCCACACCCGAGACAGCTTTTCTTAGAGCCTAGTCTCACATGGTGTTGGACCAGATGACGCCAAAAGGCGCACAACTCAAAGACAATGCACCATCAGAGTATGAGAGCTCTGGTTTAAGCATTTACACCATTGGAAGCCTCCTTTGCCAGTAGCTAAATCTGATAATAGTTTTTTTACCCTTTTATCTGGCAACAAAACTGACACTTTCTTTTACAAGGAGTCATGTTTGCATTGACCACAATGCCTGCGGTCGGAATGCAAACAAAACACACAACTGATAATGTATGCACTGTCCTTGAAGTTGATTGGTCCACACGCGAGACAACTTTTCTTAGAGCCGAGTCTCACCCTGGTGTTGGACCAGATGACGGCCCTTCCAGACAGCGCCTAACCTCTTATCACCTAACCCTCGCAATGTGCGATTAGCCCCACGCTAGGGCTGACGGTGAACGGGGCTGACTCACCCCCCGCCCTCCCCCCCCCCCGTACTATCACTCACCTCGCAGCTGCCCAGATGAATCGTTCGCAGCGGCACCCAACAAACGTCACACAGATGCCGAGGGCGGTTGGTGTTCACCGCTACTCCAGAGGAAGAACTCTTGATTTCATTTTGTCTCTCTCGCTATCTCCTTATCTTCGCAAGATATCCCTTGATGCCCTGGTGACGTGACGTCATCCTGCGCGTCCAATCGAATGCTTTTTTGCGGCCGTTTTCGAGCGCCCTGCCCGTTACGGGGTGTGCACTACATCACCCCCCCCCCTTCCATTGTCCTTGCAGCGGCGTTCCTTATCGCCGACTCGCCGGTTTAATCGACTATACCGGGGGGCACCCGCGGGCATTTCTCCCCCCCCCCCCCCCATCCCACTGTGTATGCTGTCCGCAGGGGCGTTTGCCTCGGGGATCCCTCCCCTCCCCCGTGTCACGTATTCTTCATCCCGTAAATCGCTCTGCCCCCTTTTTGGGGGGCCGCCATGTAATCCGGCCGGGGGGGGGGGGGTCCGGCCAATCTTCTGTTTCAGCCGCAGCAGCTTCTGTTCCAGCCGCAGCAGCTTCTGTTTCAGCCGCAGCAGCTTCTGTTCCAGCTTCTGCTACAGCACCTTCTGTTCCAGCCGCTGCAGCCTCTGCTGCCGCTGCTGCAGCTGCCGCTGCTGCCGCTGGTGCAGCCTCCGCTGCTGCAGCCTCTGCTGCTGCAGCCTCTGCTGCTGCAGCCTCTGCTGCCGCTGCTGCCGCTGCAGCCTCTGCTGCCGCTGCAGCCTCTGCTGCCGCTGCAGCCTCTGCTGCCGCTGCTGCCGCTACAGCCTCTGCTGCCGCTGCAGCCTCTGCTGCCGCTGCTGCCGCTGGTGCCGCTGGTGCCGCTGGTGCAGCCTCCGCTGGTGCAGCCTCCGCTGGTGCAGCCTCCGCTGGTGCAGCCTCCGCTGCTGCAGCCTCCTCTGCTGCCGCCGCTGCAGCCTCTGCTGCCGCTGCAGCCTCTGCTGCCGCTGCTGCCGCTGCAGCCTCTGCTGCCGCTGCTGCAGCTGCCGCTGCTGCCGCTGGTGCCGCTAGTGCAGCCTCCGCTGGTGCAGCCTCCGCTGCTGCAGCCGCTGCTGCAGCCTCTGCTGCCGCTGCAGCCTCTGCTGCCGCTGCAGCCTCTGCTGCCGCTGCTGCTGCTGCCGCTGGTGCCGCTGGTGCAGCCTCCGCTGGTGCAGCCTCCGCTGGTGCAGCCTCCGCTGGTGCAGCCTCCGCTGCTGCAGCCTCCGCTGCTGCAGCCTCCGCTGCTGCAGCCTCCGCTGCTGCAGCCTCCGCTGCTGCCACTGCAGCCTCTGCTGCAGCTGCCGCTGGTGCAGCCTCCGCTGGTGCAGCCTCCGCTGCAGCTGCAGCCTCTGCTGCCGCTGCAGCCTCTGCTGCCGCTGCAGCCTCTGCTGCCGCTGCAGCCTCTGCTGCCGCTGCAGCCTCTGCTGCCGCTGCTGCCGCTGCAGCCGCTGCTGCCGCTGCCGCAGCAGCTTCTGCTTCAGATTTTCCATTTGACATTTGAAGTTGTCCATTCCTCCACTTGTTGTGTATCTACCGCTGCGGACTTTCTGCACAGGAGCTCGCCCCACGGGGCAAGGCGGCGAGGAAGGTGGCCGTGGAGGAGAAACGACTTCCGCGCTCAGAGGTCGCAAACGGGTTTTGATTCCTTACCCGTACCCGGCCGCACCAGGGTCGCAAATGGGTACCCGTACGCGTAACCGGCCGGGTACGGTTACGGGTACACGTTCCCTACCCGTACTCGTACTCTACCCGAAATGAGTGACAAACGGTTACTCACCGGTGACTCACGAGGGGGAGGAGGATGATCTGAGCGTGCTGCTGCTGCTTCGTCGTCGTCTTGATGATGTTTTGCGTCTTCGAACCAAGCAGCGCCACAGATCGACTTTCTGTTGCACAGCGGCACAACGCAAAGCGAAGCAATGGGGGGGGGGGTTGTTTGGCCAAACTAAAAAACACCGAAATGACGAACGAATCAAAGTGCCGACTAAACCGAGCGGCGTCTTCGTCTTCTTGCTGCTGCTGCTTCTGATGATGCTGCTGCTTCTGATGATGATGATGCTGCTGCTTCTGATGATGATGATCGTAAAACAAACAAACAAAGAGAAATTCGGGCACCCTCGTGGTGTGAGCTTCAGGAGGAGTGCTGCCAGGTTTGGTGGTTGTGATGCGTGTGGTTGTGTGGTTGTGATGCGTGTGGTTGTGACGCGGTGGTTGTGTGGTTGTGACGCTTGGGGTTGTGTGGTTGCGGGGTTGTGACGCGGTGTTTGTGGGTTGTGACGCGTGGGGCTGGTGGTTGTGTGGTTGTGTGTGGAGCGCGTGCAATTCACTCCGTTCGTGAGAGTTGAGCGGGGGGGGGGCAGTCTATGTGGTGAGTCTGAGTGAGTGTGAGTCTGTGGCTCTCTGTGCGTGTGAGTCTATGGCTCTGTGCGTGTGAGTCTATGGCTCTGTGCGTGAGTCTGTGTGAGTCTGTGGGTCTCTCTGCGTGAGTCTCTGTGCGAGTGTCCGCGAATTTGCTTCGTGGGGGATGTTTGTGTCGCGTGGATTTGATGTTTTCTGTTTTCAATCGGAACGTGCCGAGCGCAGCCGCCCGGCACGCGAGGCGGCCAGCCACAAACAGCACTAATTGAAGTTGTGTCACGGAGAATAAAAGAGCGTGATATTAAAGAGTTGTCGTGGAGTTATTGGTGGTGGTTGGTGGTTGGTGGTTGATGATGATGGTGGTGGTGGTTGATGATGGTGGTGGTTGATGGTGATGGTGGTGACAAAGGAGTGAGATGGAACAGATGGAGATTAATCCACACTCTCTATGCTGCTGTAGGAGGGAGTGAGATGGAACAGATGGAGATTAGTCCACACTCTGCTGCTGTAGGAGGGAGTGAGATGGAACAGATGGAGATTAGTCCACACTCTATGCTGCTGTAGGAGGGAGTGAGATGGAACAGATGGAGATTAGTCTATACACTCTACTGTAGGAGGGAGTGAGATGGAACAGATGGAGATTAATCCACACTCTCTATGCTGCTGTAGGAGGGAGTGAGATGGAACAGATGGAGATTAGTCCACACTCTCTGCTGTAGAAGGGAGTGAGATGGAACAGATGGAGATTAGTCCACACAAGGTGAGTGAGATGGAACAGATGGAGATTAGTCCACACAAAGTGAGTGAGATGGAACAGATGGAGATTAGTCCACATTCTCTATGCTGCGGTTAGGCTCGTTACCGTAGTTACTGTGATGCTCGTTACCGTATTACCCCGCTAAGCGCCTTAGCCCGGCTGATCTGTCTATTCATGGTTGGGCGCGTTCATTGTGAGTGTGTGTGTCTGTGTGTGTGTCAGTGTCTGTCTGTGTGAGTGTATGTGTGTCTGTGTGAGTGTGTGTGTGAATGTGTCTGTGTGTGTGAGTGTGTGTCTATGTGTGTGTGTGTCTGTGTGTTTGTCTGTGTGAGTGTGTGAGTGTTTGTGTGTCTGTGTGAGTGTTTGCGTGTCTGAGTGTGTGTCTGTGTGTGTGAGTGTCTGTGTGTGGGAGTGTCTGTGTGTGTGTGTGGGAGTGTGTGTCTGTGTGCGTGTGAGTCTGTGTGTGTGTGTGGGAGTGTTTGTTTGTGTGTGTGTCTGTGAGTGTGTGAGTGTGTGTGTGGGAGTGTTTGTTTGTGTGTGTGTCTGTGAGTGTGTCTGTGTGTGTGGGAGTGTTTGTTTGAGTGTGTGTGTCTGTGTGTGTGTGTGAGTGTTTGTGTGTGTCTGTGTGAGTGTGTGTGTTTGTGTGTGTGTCTATGTGTGTGTGAGTGGGTAGGGTAGTGGTTAACACTACGCTACGAACCTGGCGACCCGAGTTTTCTCTTTTGTGTGGTGAGTGAATGGGTGAGTGAGTGACTGGGTGGGTGGGTAAGTGAATGGGTGAGTAAGATAATGGGTGGGTGAGTGAGTGAGTGGATGAGTGAATGGGTGAGTGAGTGGGTTAGTGAATGGGTGAGTGAGTACATGGGTGAGTGGGTGAGTGAATGGGTGGGTGAGTGGGTGAGTGTGTCTGTGTGTGTTTGTGTGTGTGTCTATGTGTGTGTGAGTGGGTAGGGTAGTGGTTAACACTACGCTACGAACCTGGCGACCCGAGTTTTCTCTTTTGTGTGGTGAGTGAATGGGTGGGTGAGTGAGTGAATGGGTGGGTGGGTGAGTGAATGGGTGAGTGAGTGAGTGAGAGAATGGGTGAGTTAGAGAATGGTTGAGTGAGTGAATGGGTGGGTGAGTGAGTGAGTGACTGGGTGGGTAAGTAATGGGTGGGTGAGTGAGTGGATGAGTGAATGGATGAGTGAGTGGGTTAGTGAATGGGTGAGTGAGTACATGGGTGAGTGGGTGAGTGAATGGGTGGGTGAGTGAGTGTGTCTGTGTGTGTGGCACTTTGGGGAAGACAAAGGCGGCCGGGCGAGTGTGAGTGTTGCTGGCCACCCACCCCCTCTGTGTGTGGCCACAGTGGGAGTGGCCTTCATAGACGCTGCTAGAGGCTACCTGGGGGAGCTTTGTCTTTGTGTCTATAGGCGCTGCTGCTGCTGACAGCACTTGCCCCTACAGCACTGCTAGAGGCTACCTGGGGGATCTTTGTCTTTGTGTCTATAGGTGCTACTGACAGCACTTACCCCTACAGCACTGCTAGAGGCTACCTGGGGGAGCTTTGTCTTTGTGTCTATAGGCGCTGCTGCTGCTGACAGGACTTGCCCCTACAGCACTGCTAGAGGCTACCTGTGGCACATTTGTATGTATCTGTGCGCACATATAAATACAAAATCCGATTAGTGATTTTGTAACCATCTCAGCTCGAACACATCCGGGCCCATTTGGACACAATCCCCGTGTCTCTCTGTCTCTGTCAGTGTCTCTCTGTGTCTCTGTCAGTGTCTCGGTGTCTCTCTGTGTCTCTCTGTCTCACTGCAGTGTCTCTGTGTCTCTCACCCCGTGTCTCTCCCCCCCTGCGTCTCTCCCCGTTTCTCTCTCCCCGTGTGTCTTCCCGTGTCTCTCTCTCACCGTGTCTCTCCCCCCGTGTCTCCCCCCGTGTCTCTCCCCGTGTCTCTCACCGTGTCTCTCCGCGTCTCTCTCTCTCCCCGTGTCTCTCTCTCTCCGCGTGTCTCTCTCCGCGTGTCTCTCTCTCTCACCGTGTCTCTCTCCCCGTGTCTCTCTCTCTCTCCCCGTGTCTCTCTCCCGGTGTCTCTCCGCGTGTCTCTCTCTCTCTCCGTGTCTCTCTCTCTCCCCGTGTCTCTCTCTCTCCCCGTGTCTCCCCGTGTCTCTCTCTCCCCCGTGTCTCTCTCTCCCCGTGTCTCCCCGTGTTTCTCTCTCTCCTCCCGTGTCTCTCTCCCCGCGTGTCTCTCTCTCTACCCGTGTCTCTCTCTCTCCCCGTGTCTCTCTCTCCCCTCGTGTCTCTCTCTCCCCGTGTCTCCCCGTGTCTCTCTCCCCGCGTGTCCCTCTCTCTGTTGAGGATGTCTCGTAAGCAAGCTCCGAGCAGACATCCCAGCCAAGGTGAGCGACGTTTCGGGCGATCTCGATTTGAAGCTTTGGTGGCTGCATGGATCCACACTCGGTGGTTTCTTTCGGTAAAGTCACGTGGGTAGTTGGAGACAAAATTCAACAATTTCATTTTGACCATTGGTAAAAAATATGATAATTGGTTTTTTACCCTTTTATCTGGCAACAAAACTGACACCTTTTATGTGAGACTGGGCTCTAAGGAAAGCTGTCTCGGGTGTGGACCAATCAACTTCAAGGACAGTGCATACATTATCAGAGTTTAGTTTTTTGTTTGCATTATGGCTGCAGGTATTGTGGTCTATGCAAACATGACTCCTTGTAAAAAAAAAGTGTCAGTTTTGTTGCCAGATAGAAGGGTAAAAAGCCAATTATCATATTTTTTACTGGCAAATGAGGTTCCAATGGTGTAAACTCTTTCATTGTTTCGATAAAGTCCACGGAGGTTGACAAATCCAATGGATCTCGGCGTTTCGATCGCAACGCCAGCGTCCGTCACCGGGTGGGACAACCACAGCATGAAGCGAAGGCTTCAGGCAAATCGCGCTCACTGGCTCATGATGCTGATGATGATGCTGATGATGCTGACGATGATGTAGATGATGATGATGATGTAGATGATGATGATGCTGATGATGATGCTGATGATGCTACTGCTACCTCCACCACCTCCACCACCTCCTTCACCTCCTCCTTCACCACCTCTACCACCACCACATCCACCACCACATCCACCACCACCTCCACCACCTCCTCCACCTCCACCACCTCCACCACCCCAGAGCCCTCCACCTCTTCTCCCAACCCTCTCCCCACTTCGTCCAAGGGCCGGGCGCCACCACCACAACCACAACAACAACCACAACAACAGCAGCGGTCATCGACGACGCGTCGCTCCACCAACAGGGCCAAGGACTCGAGCGGCAAGGGTGGACGATCTGGTGGTGGTGGTGGAGGTGGTGGAGGTGGTGGTGGAGGTGGTGGAGGTGGTGGTGGTGGAGGTGGAGTTGGTGGTGGTGGTGTCAATGCCGGTAAAATTCAGGACGGTCCATCATCATCATCAGCAGCGGCGGCGGCATCATCATCATCAGCAGCGGCACCATCATCATCAGCGGCAGCTGTTGCTGCTGCGTTGGTGAGCGGCCGTGCTTCTAAAGGCCGCCACCGCCACCATCAGCAGCAGCAGCAAGACCCCCGATCAGCGTACGGCGAGCTGACTGAACAAGATTTTACATCCATAGAGAACGTGTTTGGCCAGGTGATTGAATGAGTGGTTCACGATGGCCGTGTGGGTGGGTGAGTGGGTGGGTGGGTGAGTGGGTGGGTGGGTGAGTGGGTGGGTGGGTGGGTGGGTGGGTGAGTGGGTGGGTGGGTGAGTGGGTGGGTGGGTGGGTGAGTGGGTGGGTGGGTGGGTGGGTGAGTGGGTGAGTGGGTGAGTGGGTGAGTGGGTGGGTGAGTGAGTGGGTGAGTGAGTGGGGTTCACGGTGGATGAGTGGGTGGGTGAGTGGGTGAGTTGGTGAGTGGGGTTAACGATGACCGTGTGGTTGAGTGAGTGGGGTTCCCGATGGCCGTGTGGGTGAGTGTGTGAGTGGGTGGGTGAGTGGGTAAGTGGGGTTCACGATGACCGTGTGGGTGAGTGATTGGGTGAGTGAGTGGGTGGGTGAGTGGGGTTCACGATGGCCGTGTGGGTGAGTGTGTGAGTGGGTGGGTGAGTGGGTAAGTGGGGTTCACGATGACCGTGTGGGTGAGTGATTGGGTGAGTGAGTGGGTGGGTGAGTGGGGTTCACGATGGCCGTGTGGGTGAGTGATTGGGTGAGTGAGTGGGGTTCACGATGGCCGTGTGGGTGAGTGTGTGAGTGAGTGGATGAGTGAGTGGGTGGGTGAGTAGGTGGATGGGTGGGTGAGTGGGGTTCACGATGGCCGTGTGGGTGAGTGATTGGGTGAGTGAGTGGGTGAGTGGGGTTCACGATGGCCGAGTAGATGAGTGAGTGGGGTTCACGATGGCCGTGTGGGTGAGTGTGTGGATGAGTGGGTGGGTGGGTCAGTGGGGTTCACGATGGCCGTGTGGGTGAGTGAATTTCCCCTGTTCTGCAGTAAGAGTGAGTTTGAGAAAGAGTGAGTGTGTCTGTGTGTGTGTGTGTGTGTCTGTGTCTATGTGTGTGTCAGTGTGTCTGTATGTGTGTGTCTGTATGTGTGTGTAGTGTAGCGGGTAGCGCTACGCTGCGCTACGAACCCGGCGACCCGAGTTCGATTCCCTCTCACGGCACACCGCCAGTGACGATTATCCGAACCGGTCCTGGGCCTCCCCTAGGTCGATTGAACCTCAAATGAGTACCCGGTACGTTGTGTAAACATCGCCACTGGGGAGACAAAGGCGGCCGGGCGTGGTGCTGGCCACCCACCCACATCGTGTGCCGTGCCGGCCTTCATAGGTGCTCGCTAACAGCACTTGCCCCTACAGTCTGTTAGAGGCTACACGGGGGATCTTTGTCTTTGTGTTTTTGTTTCAGGACAGAGAGCTGGAACAGGAGAAATGGACGGTGAGTGGTGGTGAGTGGGGGGGTGGTGAGTGGTGAGTGGTGGTGAGTGTGATTGTGGTGAGTGGTGGTGAGTGTGATTGTGGTGAGTGGTGGTGAGTGGGGGTGAGTGTGGGGGTGGTGAGTGTGGGGTGAGTGTGATGGTGTGTGGTAAGTGGGGGTGAGTAGTTGAGTGTGGGGGTGGTGAGTGGTGGTGTGTGTGGTGGTGTGTGTGGGGGTGGTGAGTGGTGGTGAGTGGTGGTGAGTGGGGGTGGTGAGTGGTGGTGAGTGTGGGGGTGGTGAGTGGTGGGGGGGGGTGGTGAGTGGTGGTGGTGAGTGTGAGGGTGGTGAGTGGTGGTGAGTGGTGGTGAGTGTGGAAGTGGTGAGTGGTGGTGAGTGTGGGGGTGGTGAGTGGTGGTGATTGTGGGAGTGGTGGTGAGTGGTGGTGAGTGTGGGGTGGTGAGTGTGGGGGTGGTGAGTGGTGGTGATTGATGGTGAGTGGTGAGTGGTGGGTGAGTGTGGGGGTGGTGAGTGTGGTGAGTGGAGGTGGAGTGTGGTGGGTGGTGGTGAGTGTGGGGGTGGTGAGTGTGGTGGTAGTGAGTGGTGGGTGGTGGTGAGTGGTGGTGAGTGGTGGTGATTGTGGCTGAGACGGTATTTGATAACTGCCATCCCCCCTCTCACCCCCCCATCACTCCCCCCCGCCCCCCCTTCCCCCCCTCCCCCCCATCCCCTCCCCCCTCCCCCCCTCCCCCCTCCCCCCGCCCCCCAGAGCTGCGTGCGGCCTTCAAGGAGTACGACCGTGACTGCGATGGCTTCATCCGCAACGCCGAACTGGGCGCCCTGATGAGAGCCATGGGCTACATGCCCACGGAACTGGAGCTCACAGAACTATACCAGCACATCAACATGAACTGTGAGTGTCACTCACTCACTGTGTCACTCACTCACTGTGTCACTCACTGTGTCACTCACTCACTGTGTCACTCACTCGCTGTGTCACTCACTCACTGTGTCACTCACTCACTGCGTCACTCACTGATGAGAGCCATGGGCTACATGCCCACGGAACTGGAGCTCACAGAACTATACCAGCACATCAACATGAACTGTGAGTGTCACTCACTCACTGTGTCACTCACTCACTGTGTCACTCACTGTGTCACTCACTCACTGTGTCACTCACTCGCTGTGTCACTCACTCACTGTGTCACTCACTCACTGCGTCACTCACTGATGAGAGCCATGGGCTACATGCCCACGGAACTGGAGCTCACAGAACTATACCAGCACATCAACATGAACTGTGAGTGTCACTCACTCACTGTGTCACTCACTCACTGTGTCACTCACTGTGTCACTCACTCACTGTGTCACTCACTCGCTGTGTCACTCACTCACTGTGTCACTCACTCACTGCGTCACTCACTGATGAGAGCCATGGGCTACATGCCCACGGAACTGGAGCTCACAGAACTATACCAGCACATCAACATGAACTGTGAGTGTCACTCACTCACTGTGTCACTCACTCACTGTGTCACTCACTGTGTCACTCACTCACTGTGTCACTCACTCGCTGTGTCACTCACTCACTGTGTCACTCACTCACTGCGTCACTCACTGATGAGAGCCATGGGCTACATGCCCACAGAACTGGAGCTCACAGAACTATACCAGGACATCAACATGAACTGTGCGTGTCACTCGCTCGCTGTGTCACTCGCTCGCTGTGTCACTCACTCGCTGTGTCACTCACTCACTGTGTCACTCACTGTGTCACTCACTCGCTGTGTCACTCACTCACTGTGTCACTCACTCACTGTGTCACTCAGTCACTCACTCACTGTGTCACTCACTCACTGTGTCACTCACTGTGTCACTCACTCGCTGTGTCACTCACTCACTGTGTCACTCACTCACTGTGTCACTCAGTCACTCACTCACTGTGTCACTCACTCACTGTGTCACTCACTGATGAGAGCCATGGGCTACATGCCCACAGAACTGGAGCTCACAGAACTATACCAGCACATCAACATGAACTGTGCGTGTCACTCACTCGCTGTGTCACTCACTGTGTCACTCACTCACTGTGTCACTCACTGATGAGAGCCATGGGCTACATGCCCACGGAACTGGAGCTCACAGAACTATACCAGCACATCAACATGAATTGTGCGTGTCACTCACTCGCTGTGTCACTCACTCACTGTGTCACTCACTCGCTGTGTCACTCACTGTGTCACTCACTCACTGTGTCACTCACTCACTGTGTCACTCACTGATGAGAGCCATGGGCTACATGCCCACAGAACTGGAGCTCACAGAACTATACCAGCACATCAACATGAACTGTGCGTGTCACTCACTCGCTGTGTCACTCACTCGCTGTGTCACTCACTGTGTCACTCACTGACTGTGTCACTCACTCACTGTATCACTCACTGATGAGAGCCATGGGCTACATGCCCACAGAACTGGAGCTCACAGAACTATACCAGCACATCAACATGAACTGTGCGTGTCACTCACTCGCTGTGTCACTCACTGTGTCACTCACTGTGTCACTCACTGTGTCACTCACTGTGTCACTCACTCACTGTGTCACTCACTGTGTCACTCACTGTGTCACTCACTCGCTGTGTCACTCACTGATGAGAGCCATGGGCTACATGCCCACGGAACTGGAGCTCACAGAACTATACCAGCACATCAACATGAATTGTGCGTGTCACTCACTCGCTGTGTCACTCACTCACTGTGTCACTCACTCGCTGTGTCACTCACTGTGTCACTCACTCACTGTGTCACTCACTGTGTCACTCACTGTGTCACTCACTCACTGTGTCACTCACTGTGTCACTCACTCACTGTGTCACTCACTCAGTTACTCACTCACTGTGTCACTCACTCACTGTGTCACTCACTCGCTGTGTCACTCACTGTGTCACTCACTGTGTCACCGAGGTGATGGTGATGATGATGGTGGTGATGATGACGAAGTGATGGCGGTGGTGGTGACGATGTGAGTTGGGGGCAAGGTGAACTTGGAGGAGTTTGTGGAGCTGATGGGGTAATGGTGATGATAGTGAGGTGATGGTGATGGTGGTGACGATGTGAGTTGGAGGCAAGGTGATGGTGATGATGATGGTGATGATGATGGTGGTGACGATGTGAGTTGGAGGCAAGGTGATGGTGATGATGATGGTGAGATGATGGTGATGATGGTGGTGACG
Source organism: Lampetra fluviatilis (assembly GCF_964198595.1). Classification (NCBI taxonomy): domain Eukaryota; kingdom Metazoa; phylum Chordata; class Hyperoartia; order Petromyzontiformes; family Petromyzontidae; genus Lampetra; species Lampetra fluviatilis. The sequence goes on from NC_136353.1 coordinate 2,185,760, forward strand.
ATGTGAGTTGGAGGCAAGGTGATGGTGATGATGATGGTGAGATGATGGTGATGATGATGATGGTGATGACGAGGTGATGGTGATGATGATGGTGACGATGTGAGTTGGGGGCAAGGTGATGGTGATGATGGTGGTGAGATGATGGTGATGATGGTGGTGACGATGTGAGTTGGAGGCAAGGTGATGGTGATGATGGTGGTGAGATGATGGTGATGATGGTGGTGACGATGTGAGTTGGAGGCAAGGTGATGGTGATGATGGTGGTGAGATGATGGTGATGATGGTGGTGACGATGTGAGTTGGAGGCAAGGTGATGGTGATGATGGTGGTGAGATGATGGTGATGATGATGACGATGTGAGTTGGAGGCAAGGTGATGATGATGGTGAGATGATGGCGATGATGTGAGTTGGAGGCAAGGTGATGGTGATGATGGTGGTGAGATGATGGTGATGATGGTGGTGACGATGTGAGTTGGAGGCAAGGTGATGGTGATGGTGATGATGGTGGTGAGATGATGGTGGTGATGATGACGATGTGAGTTGGAGGCAAGGTGAACCTGGAGGAGTTTGTGGAGCTGATGGGCCCCAAGCTCCTGGAGGAGACGGCGGCCATGATAGGACTCAAGGAGATGCGTGAGGCCTTCAACGAGGTGACGTCATCAACATCGTCAACGTCATCAACATCATCATCATTAACATCATCATCAACATCATCATCATCAATATCATCATCAACATCATCATCAACATCATCATCAACGTCATCATCAACATCATCATCAACATCATCATCGTCAATGTCATCATCATCAACGTCATCATCAACATCAACATCACCATCGTCATCATCAACATCAACATCATCAACATCATCATCAACGTCATCATCAACATCATCGTCAACATCATAATCAACATCAATGTCATCATCATCAACATCATCAACATCAACGTCATCATCAACATCATCAACATCAACGTCATCATTATCAACGTCACCATCATCAACGTCACCATCAACATCAACGTCATCATCGTCATCATCAACATCATCAACATCATCATCGTCATCAACGTCATCATCATCATCGTCATCATCGTCATCATCAACATCGTCAACGTCATCATCAACATCATCATTAACGTCATCATCAACGTCATCATCATCATCAACATCGTTATCGTCATCAACATCGTTATCGTCATCAACATCGTCATCAACATCAACATCGTCATCAATGTCAACATCATCCCCCCCATTTTCCATCCCCCATCCCCTCCCTCCCCTCACCCCCCTCCCACCACACCCCCCCAACTCTCCCTCTTCTCCCCCCTCCCTCCCCTCACCCCCCTCGCCCCACTCCCTAACCCAACTCTCCCTCTCCCCCCTCCCCTCTCCCCTCACCCCCCTCCCCCCACTCCCTCACCCAACTCTCTTCTCCCCCCTTCCCCCTTCCCCCCATCCCCCCTCCCTCCCCCCCCCACTCCCTCCCTCCCCTCACCCCTCACCCCCCCTCCCCCCTCTCCCCCCCCTAACCTTCACCCCTCACCCCCCTCTCCCCTCACCTCCCTCCCCCCTCCTTCCCTCTCCCCTCACCCCCCACTCCCCCCATCCCCCCCCCACTCCCTCACACCCCCCACTCCCTCTCCCCCATCCCCCACTCCCCCCTCCCTCACCCCCCCACTCCCCCTCCCTCCCCCCCACTCCTCCTTCCCCCCCACTCCCCCCTCCCTCTCCCCTCACCCCCCACTCCCACTCCCCCCTCCTTCCCTCTCCCCACTCCCCCTCCCTCTCCCCCCACTCCCCCTCCCCCCTCCCCCCCTCCCCCTCCCCCCCCTCTCCCCTCCCACTCCCCCCTCCCCCCCACTCCCCCCTCCCCCATCCCCCCTCCCCCATCCCTCCTCCCCCATTCCCCCTCCCCCCACTCCCCCATACTCCCCCCCTACTCCCCCCTCCCTCACCCCTCCCCTCTCCCCCCCCACTCCCCCTCCCCCCACTCCTCCCCCCCCGCCCCGCCCCGCAGTTCGACAGTAACGGTGACGGCGCCATCAGCGAGGTTGAGCTGCGTGAGTCGCTGCGCGCGCTGCTGGGGGAGCGCCTCCTGGTGGCCGAGGTGGCCGAGATCGTGGGCGACCTCGACCTCAACGGCGACGGGAGGGGTCGACTTCTCTGGTGGGGGTCACGGGGGGGTCACGGGGGGGTCACGGGGGGGTCAAGGAGGGTCACGGGGGGTCACGGGGGATCATGGGGGGATCGTGGGCGACCTCGACCTGAACGGCGACGGGAGGGTCGACTTCTCTGGTGGGGGGCACGGGGGGGTCACGGGGGGTCATGGGGGGGTCATGGGGGGTCACGGGGGGTCATGGGGGGTCACGGGGGGGGGGTCAAGGGGATCAATTGGAGATCAATGGGGGATCATGGGGAGATCGTGGAGAGATCCTGGGGGGGTCAAGGGGGATCAAGGGGGTCCATGGGAGAGAGTGGGGTAGAGAGTGTGTGTGGGAAAGAGTGGGGTAGAGAGAGAGAGAGAGACTGGGACCCTTTGGAGTGGGGGAGGGGGGGAGGGGTAGGGGATGCATGGGAAGACAAAGGCGGCCGGGCGAGTGTGAGTGGTGCTGGCCACCCACCCCCTCTGTGTGTGGCCACAGTGGCAGCAGCCTTCATAGACGCTGCTAGAGGCTACCTGGGGGAGCTTTGTCTTTGTGTCTATAGGCGCTGCTGCTGCTACTGACAGCACTTGCCCCTGCAGCACTGCTAGAGGCTACCTGGGGGAGCTTTGTCTTTGTGTCTATAGGCGCTGCTGCTGCTACTGACAGCACTTGCCCCTGCAGCACTGCTAGAGGCTACCTGGGGGAGCTTTGTCTTTGTGTCTATAGGCGCTGCTGCTACTGACAGCACTTGCCCCTACAGCACTGCTAGAGGCTACCTGGGGGAGCTTTGTCTTTGTGTCTATAGGCGCTGCTGCTACCGACAGCACTTGCCCCTGCAGCACTGCTAGAGGCTACCTGGGGGAGCTTTGTCTTTGTGTCTATAGGCGCTGCTGCTGCTACTGACAGCACTTGCCCCTACAGCACTGCTAGAGGCTACCTGGGGGAGCTTTGTCTTTGTGTCTATAGGCGCTGCTGCTACCGACAGCACTTGCCCCTACTGCACTGCTAGAGGCTACCTGGGGGAGCTTTGTCTTTGTGTCTATAGGCGCTGCTGCTACCGACAGCACTTGCCCCTGCAGCACTGCTAGAGGCTACCTGGGGGAGCTTTGTCTTTGTGTCTATAGGCGCTGCTGCTGCTACTGACAGCACTTGCCCCTACAGCACTGCTAGAGGCTACCTGGGGGAGCTTTGTCTTTGTGTCTATAGGCGCTGCTGCTGCTACTGACAGCACTTGCCCCTACAGCACTGCTAGAGGCTACCTGGGGGAGCTTTGTCTTTGTGTCTATAGGCGCTGCTGCTACTGACAGCACTTGCCCCTACAGCACTGCTAGAGGCTACCTGGGGGAGCTTTGTCTTTGTGTCTATAGGCGCTGCTGCTACTGACAGCACTTGCCCCTACAGCACTGCTAGAGGCTACCTGGGGGAGCTTTGTCTTTGTGTCTATAGGCGCTGCTGCTGCTACTGACAGCACTTGCCCCTACAGCACTGCTAGAGGCTACCTGGGGGAGCTTTGTCTTTGTGTCTATAGGCGCTGCTGCTGCTACTGACAGCACTTGCCCCTGCAGCACTGCTAGAGGCTACCTGGGGGAGCTTTGTCTTTGTGTCTATAGGTGCTGCTGCTACTGACAGCACTTGCCCCTGCAGCACTGCTAGAGGCTACCTGGGGGAGCTTTGTCTTTGTGTCGATAGGCGCTGCTGCTACCGACAGCACTTGCCCCTGCAGCACTGCTAGAGGCTACCTGGGGGAGTCATATTCTTAGGTTTTTCGGTAAAGTCACGTAGGTAAAAAAATCTAAATTAATAAAAGTAAAATAAAATAAAAATCACGACGTTTCGGAGGCAACACAAGCTTCCGTCTTCAGGTGGAACCGTCACAGCCACGACAGCTGTGTCAAGTAAATGAGAGATTACAGGAGATACCACTCCGTATATATATAATGGTTGAGGGGGGAAGGGCCAGGAACGGCACACTTTTTATTATTATGGTAAGGTGCGGTGTGAGACTACGAATAGATTGCATAACAAAAGACTGAGCCTTTATTATGGAGAGGTCCGGTTTGTGACTACGCCTAGCCTACATAATAAAAGTGTGAAAAAAGAAAGCTAAACCTGCTAGAAAGCTTAACCTGGTGAAACAACTGGCTGTCCATCAGTAACCTGCAATAGTTTTCTGTCAAATAAGATGGTCCAAATAAGTGTAGTTAAATCTTTTTTGCATGGTTAATCACATCTTTCCAATGATTAAAGGTGCGGTGTGAGACTATGAATAGACTGCATAACAAAAGACTGAGCCTTTTTCTTCTTCTTGGTTCTTTCGGTAAAGTCACGTAGAAGGGAAGTAATAAAATAATAAAAATAAAACATAATAAAATAATTCTCACGACGTTTCGGCCACAACGCAAGCAGCCGTCCTCACCTGAGGACGGCTGCTTGCGTTGTGGTCACCTGAGGACGGCTGCTTGCGTTGTGGCCGAAACGTCGTGAGAATTATTTTATTATGTTTTATTTTTATTATTTTATTACTTCCCTTCTACATGACTTTACCGAAAGAACCAAGAAGATGAATTCCTGCAGTCACGAAAGCAGCTTTAAATCGACATTTGACTGAGCCTTTATTATGGAGAGGTTCGGTTTGTGACTACGCCTGGCCTGCATAACAAAAGTGTGAAAAAAGAAAGAAAGCTTAACCTGCTAGAAAGCTAAACATGGTAAAATAAAACTGGCTGTCTATCAGTAACCTGTAATAGTTTTCTGTCAAATAAGATGGTCCACCTAAGTGTAGTTAAATCTTTTTTGCATGGTTAATCACATCTTTCCAATGATTACTCAGTTTGTAGCCATCATCACGGTTGAAATTATGTCTGTGCTTCAAATCTAGAATACCCGAGGGAGCTTTGTCTTTGTGTCTATAGGCGCTGCTGCTACTGACAGCACTTGCCCCAACATCACTGCTAGAGGCTACCTGGGGGATGTTTGTCTTTTTGTTTATGGGTGTGTCTGTGTGTGTGTGTCTCTGTGTGTGTGTGTCTCTGTGTGTGTCTGTGTGTCTCTGTGTGTGTCTGTGTCTGTGTGTCTCTGTGTGTGTCTGTGTCTGTGCGTGTGTCTGTGTGTGTGTCATTGTGTGTGTCTGTGTGTGTGTCTGTGTGTGTGTCTGTGTGTGTGTCTGTGTGTTGCAGAATTTGTGAAGATGTTGTCAAAATGAAGAAAAGCATCAGCAGCATCATTATCAGCAGCAGCAGCATCATAATCAGCAGCAGTATCATCATCAGCAGCAGCAGTATCATCATCATCATCAGCAGCAGCATCATCATCAGCAGTAGCAGCAGCAGTATCATCATCAGCAGCAGTATCATCAGCAGCAGTATCATCAGCAGCAGTATCATCACCATCATCAGCATCAGCAGCAGTATCATCATCAGCAGCAGCAGTATCATCAGCAGCAGTATCATGAGCAGCATCAGCATGATCACCATCACCACAACAACACCACCACCATCATTATCACCATGACCACCATCATCACCACCATCATCACCATGACCACCATCATCACCACGATCACCACCATCACCACCATCATCACCACCATCATCACCACCATCACCACATCCATCACCACTATCACCATCACCACCACCATCATCATCACCACCACCATCATCACCACCATCACCACTACCATCACCACCATCATCACCACCATCACCACCATCATCACCACTACCATCATAACCATCACCATCACCACCACCATCAGCACAATCATCAGCACCATCATCACCACCATCAGCACCATCATCACCACCACTATCATCACCACCACTATCATCACCACCACCATCACCACCACCATCATCACCACCATCATCACCACCATCACCACCACCATCATCACCACCACCATCACCAACACCACCATCATCACCACCACCATCATCACCACCACCATCATCACCACCACCATCATCACCATCACCACCACCATCATCACCACCACCATCATCACCATCACCACCATTATCACCACCACCATCATCATCACCACCATCATCACCACCATCATCACCATCACCACCATCACCACTATCACCACCACCATCACCATCACCACCACCACCACCATAACCACCATCATCACCACCATCATTACCACCACCATCACCAACACCACCATCATCACCATCACCACCACCATCACCATCACCAACACCATCAACACCATCATCACCATCACCACCATCATCACCATCACCACCATCATCATCACCATCACCACCACCACCATCATCACCACCATCATCACCATCATCACCATCACCACCATCATCACCATCACCACCATCATCACCATCACCACCATCATCACCACCACCACCACCATCATCCCCATCACCACTATCATCACCATCAACATCACCACCATCATCACCAACAACACCATCATCACCATCACCAACACCACCATCAGCACCAACACCACCATCATCACCAACACCACCATCATCACCATCACCACCACCATCAACACCATCACCACCATCATCACCATCACCACCATCATCACCACCACCACCATCAACACCACATCATCACCATCATCATCATCACCACCATCACCACCACCACCATCATCACCACCATCATCATCACCATCACCACCATCACCACCATCCCCATCACCACCATCACCAATCTGTAGTCGTCAGCTTTTCCCTTTAAGTCACCAACAGCGTCACGTGACCCACAGCCGCCACTAGAGGCCGCTATAAGCCCACACACAGACACATACACACATACACACACATACACACACTCACACAGACACACACACACTCACTCACACAGACACACACTCACACAGACACACACATACATACACTCACTCACTCACACAATCATACATACACATACACTCACTCACACACACACTACACACATACACACACACATACACACTCACTCACACAGACACACACACACTCACTCACACAGACACACACACACATACACACACTCATAGACACACACTCACACACACTCACCCACTCCCCCACTCACCCACTCACCCACCCACTCCTCCACCCACCCACCCACCCACTCCCCCACCCACCCACCCATTCCTCCACTCACCCACCCACTCACCCACCCACCTACGCACTCACCCACCCACCCACTCACTCACCCGCTCCCCCACTCACTCACCCACTCCCCCACTCACCCACACCCCCACTCACCCACCCCCCCACTCACCCACTCACTCACCCACCCACCCACTCACCCACCCACTCCCCCACTCACCCACCCCCCCCACTCACCCACTCACCCACCCATTCACTCACTCACTCACTCACCCACTCACCCACCCACCCACTCACTCACTCACTCACCCACCCACTCACCCACTCACCCACTCACTCACCCACTCACTCACTCACCCACCCACTCCCCCACTCACTCACCCACTCACCCACCCACCCACTCACTCACTCACCCACCCACTCACCCACTCACCCACCCACTCACCCACCCACTCACCCACCCACCCACTCACCCACTCACTCCCCCACTCACCCACTCACTCACTCACCCACCCACTCACTTACTCACCCACCCACCCACCTGCTGTGTTAATAAAACCTCTCCTGGTCCATAACAACGAAGTCATCGTCTCGTGCTTGCTCGACTGACGTCGGTTTATGCACATTTCAAGGCAAAGATAAAGTTCCCCCAGGTAGCCTCTAGTAGTGCTGTCGGGGCAAGTGCTGTCAGCAGCAGCAGCGTATCTGTGGCCACACACAGATGGGGTGGGTGACCAGTACCACTCACACACCCGGCCGCCTTTGTCTTCCCCAAAGTGTCACACACACAGATACACTCACTCACCCATCCATTCACCCACACACTCACCCATCCACCCATTCACTCAACTTACTCACCTATTCAATCACTCACCCATTCACCCACCCACCCATTCACTCAACTCACTCACCCAATCAATCACTCACCCATTCACCCACCCATTCACTCACTCACTCACCCACTCATCCACCCATTCACTCACCCATCTACCCATTCACTCAACTCACCCACTCACTCATTCACTTACCCACCCATTCACTCACTCACTCACCCATTTACTCACTCACCCACTCATCCACCCATTCACTCACCCATCCACCCATTCACTCATCCACCCATTCACTCACCCATCCACCCATTCACTCAACTCACCCACTCACTCACTCATCCACCCCTTCACTCATCCACCCATTCACTCATTCACTCACTCATTCACTCACCACACACAAAGACAAAGCTCCCCCGGGTAGCCGCCGACGGTGCTGTAGGGGAAAGTGCTGTCAGTAGTAGCGAATAGCAGTGCCCATAGACACATCGACAAATATCTCCCAGGTAGCCTCCAGCAGTGCTGTAGGGGCAAGTGCTGTTAGTAGCAGCAGCAGCGCCTATAGACACAAAGACAAAGAACCCCAGGTAGCCTCTAACAGTGCTGTAGGGGGTGAGTGAGTGGGTGGGTGAGTGAATAGGTGGGTGAGTGAGTGAGCCTTAGTCTGGCTCTGTGAGCCTCAGTGATTAACACTGAACCCTATGGGAGCCTTAGTCTGGCTCTGTGAGCCTCAGTGATTAACACTGAACCCTATGGGAGCCTTAGTCTAGCTCTGTGAGCCTCAGTGATTAATACTGAACCCTGTGGGAGTGAGCCTCAGTCTGGCTCTGTGAGCCTCAGTGATTAACACTGAACCCCTATGGGAGGGAGCCTTAGTCTGGCTCTGTGAGCCTCAGTGATTAACACTGAACCCCTATGGGAGGGAGCCTTAGTCTGGCTCTGTGAGCCTCAGTGATTAACACTGAACCCCTATGGGAGGGAGCCTTAGTCTGGCTCTGTGAGCCTCAGTGATTAACACTGAACCCTATGGGAGTGAGCCTTAGTCTGGCTCTCTGAGCCTCAGTGGTTAACACTGAACCCTATGGGAGCCTTAGTCTGGCTTTGTGAGCCTCAGTGATTAACACTGAACCCCTATGGGAGTGAGCCTTAGTCTGGCTCTGTGAGCCTCAGTGATTAACACTGAACCCCTGTGGGAGGGAGCCTTAGTCTGGCTCTGTGAGCCTCAGTGATTAACACTGAACCCCTGTGGGAGGGAGCCTTAGTCTGGCTCTGTGAGCCTCAGTGATCAACACTGAACCCTATGGGAGGGAGCCTCAGTCTGGCTCTGTAAGCCTCAGTAATTCAACACTGAACCCTATGGGAGGGAGCCTCAGTCTGGCTCTGTGAGCCTCAGTAATTCAACACTGAACCCTATGGGAGGGAGCCTCAGTCTGGCTCTGTGAGCCTCAGTAATTCAACACTGAACCCTATGGGAGGGAGCCTCAGTCTGGCTCTGTAAGCCTCAGTAATTCAACACTGAACCCCTGTGGGAGGGAGCCTCAGTCTGGCTCTGTAAGCCTCAGTAATTCAACACTGAACCCTATGGGAGTGAGCCTCAGCCTGGCTCTGTGAGCCTCAGTAATTCAACACTGAACCCCTATGGGAGTGAGCCTCAGTCTGGCTCTGTGAGCCTGAGCCAATCGTGGACCGTGACATCCCCAACCAACGCCCTTTGAGCCCCCAGAGGCATCGTTTAGTTCCGGGTCTCTCTACCCTCTCTCTGTGCGCGTCCCTCTGTGTGTGCGCTCCCCTCTGTGTGTCTCTCTCTGTGTGTGTCACGTGTGTGTCTGCCTGTGCTACACGTGTGTGTCTGCCTGTGCCACACGTGTGTGTCTGTCTGTGCCACGTGGTGTGTCTCTCTGCACTCCGTGTGTCTCCGGGTCTCCGTGTCGTGAGTAAATCCCATCACGCGCTCAGCGACACGCGCACACATAGCCACAGCTACACACACACAGCTGCACACACACACAGACACAGCCACACACACAGCTACACACACACAGCTACAGACACACAGCTACAGACACACAGCTACAGACACACAGCTACACACACAGACACAGCCACACACACAGAGCTGCACACACACACAGAGCTGCACACACACAGAGACACACACACAGAGACACACACACAGACACACACACACAGACACACAGCCACACACACAGCTACACACACAGTTGCACACACAGCTACACACACAAACCATACACACACACAGCCACACACACAGAGCTGCACACAGCCGCACACACATACACAAACACACACAGAGTCACATCCACACACAGCCATACACACACAAACACACACACACAGTCACACCCACATCCACACACAACCACACATCCACACACCCACATCCACACACAATCACACACACAGCCACACCCACATACACTACACAACCACACACACACATCTACACACATACCCAGCCACACACACATCCACACACAATCACACCCACACACAACCACACCCACACACAACCACACCCACATACACACACCCACCCACACACGCACTGTTAGAGGCTACCTGGGGGAGCTTTCTCTTGTGTGTGGTGAGTGAATTAATGGGTGAGTGTGTGGTGAGTGTGTGGTGAGTGAATGTGTGGGTGGGTTGGTGAATGAATGGGTGGGTGGGTTGGTGAGTGAATGGGTGAGTGAGTGAATGGGTGAGTGGGTGAGGGAGTGAGTGAATGGGTGGGGGTGAGTGGGTGAATGGGTGAGTGAATGGGTGGGTGAGTGAGTGGATGGATGAGTGAGTGAATGGGTGGGTGAGTGAATGGGTGAATGAGTAAGTGAATGGGTGTGTGTGTACTTTGTACGTCTATAACCTGGTGATAAGGATCCGTGTGCAGTGTTTAAGAGAGTTAGAGTTGTCTTAAAGGGACACTTGCCCATTTGTTAATAGTTAGTCGTCTTAAAGGGACACGTGCCCATTAGTCAAGAGATAGTCGTCTTAAAGGGACACGTGCCCATTTGTTAAGAGATACATAGTTGTCTTAAAGGGACACTTGTCCATTAGTTAATAGAAATGGAGAGTCGTCTTAAAGGGACACGTGCCCATTTGTTAATGGAAAGGGAGAGTGGTCTTAAAGGGACACTTCCCTCTTCTACATTGTTCCACCACCCGCGACACCCTATTTTGGTGACCCCGCGGGATCTCACCGTGGTGAGATTTTAACTACCTTGTGGACGAGAAGTTTCTATACCCCAATCTAGTAATAACACATTGAGACTACGGTTGAAAGGGTATAGGGACTTCCCGCCCAGGTGGACGAGAAGTCTCGATACCCCCAATCTAGTAATAACACATTGGGACTATTGTCGAAAGGGTATAGAGACTTCGCGCCCACGTGGACGAGAAGTCCATATACCCCTAATGTAGTAATAACACATTGGGACTATGGTTGAAAGGGTATAGGGACTTCCCGCCCACCTATTCCGGTTTGAACTGGCTCCAATGGTGGTGACGCACCTGCTGCTCGCCTGTCAATCAATAACAACAAATGATTGGGGTGGACGAGAATTCCCTATACCCCCAATCTAGTGATAACACATTGGGACTGCGGTTGAAAGGGTTTAGGGACTTCCCGCCCATGTGGACGAGAAGACCCTATACCCCCAATCTAGTAATAACACATTGGGACTGCGGTTGAAAGGGTATAGGGACTTCCCGCCCAGGTGGACGAGAAGTCCCTATACCCCAATCTAGTAATAACACATTGGGGCTACGGTTGAAAGGGTATAGGAACTTCCCGCCCACCTATTCCGGTTTGAACTGGCTCCATATGGTTGTGACGCATCTGCTGCTCGCCTGTCAATCAATAACAACAAATGATTGGGGTGGGCGGGAAGTCCCTATACCCCCATTCTAGTAATAACATTGGGGCTGCGGCTGAAAGGGTATAGGGACTTCCCGCCCAGGTGGACGAGAAGTCTCTATATCCCCAATCTGGTAATAACACATTGGGACTGCGGTTGAAAGGGTATAGGGACTTCCCGCCCACATGGACGAGAAGTCCCTATACCCCAATCTAGTAATAACACATTGGGACTGCGGCTGAAAGGGTATAGGGACTTCCCGCCCACGTATTCCGGTTTGAACTGGCTCCATATGGTGGTGATTAGGGTGGGCGGGAAGTCCCTATACCCCCCAATGGAGTAATAACACATTGGGACTACGGTTGAAAGGGTATAGGGACTTCCCGCCCACGTGGACGAGAAGCCCCTATACCCCCAATCTAGTAATAACACATTGGGACTGCGGTTGAAAGGGTATAGGGACTTCCCGCCCACGTGGACGAGAAGTCCCTATACCTGTATTCTGGTCATAACGCATTGGGACTATGGTCGAAAAGGTATAGGGACTTCCCGCCCACGTGGACGAGAAGTCCCTATACCCCCAATCTAGTAATAACACATTGGGACTGCGGCTGAAAGGGTATAGTGACTTCTCGCCCACCTATTCCGGTTTGAACTGGCTCCATATGGTGGTGACGCACCTGCTGCTCTCGCCTGTCAATCAATACCAACAAATAATTAGGGGTGGGCGGGAAGTCTCTATACCCCTATTCTAGTAATAACACATTGGGACTGCGGTTGAAAGGGTATAGGGACTTCCCGCCCGGTGGACGAGAAGTCTCTATACCCCCCAATGTAGTAATAACACATTGGGACTACGGTTGAAAGGATATAGGGACTTCCCGCCCTGGATGGTGGTGACGCACCTGCTGCTCGCCTGTCAATCAATTACCAATAAGCAATGAGGGCGTGGGGGAAGTATGGGACGCGTGGCTCTGAAGGGTATAGGGACTTTCCGCCCACTTTCCCACTGTTTCTCTGTGAGATATAGACACAAAGACAAAGCTCCCCTAGGTAGCCTCTAGCAGTCCTGCAGGGGCAAGTGCTGTCAGTAGCAGCAGCGCCTATAGACACAAAGACAAAGCTCCCCCAGGTAGCCTCCAGCAGTGCTGTAGGGGTAAGTGCTGTCAGTAGCAGCAGCGCCTATAGACACAAAGACAAAGCTCCCCATGTAGCCTCCAGCAGTGCTGTAGGGGCAAGTGCTGTCAGTAGCAGCAGCGCCTATAGACACAAAGACAAAGCACCCCCAGGTAGCATCTAGCAGTGCTGTAGGGGCAAGTGCTATCAGTAGCAGCAGCGCCATTAGACACAAAGACAAGGCTCCCCCAGGTAGCCTCTAGCAGTGCTGTAGAGGCAAGTGCTGTCAGTAGCATAGTGTAGTGTTTAGTGTAGTGTATAGTGTAGAGTAGTAGTGTATAGTGTAGTGTATAGTAGTGTAGTAGTGTATAGTGTAGTGTATAGTGTAGTGTATAGTGTAGTGTATAGTGTAGTATATAATGTAGTTTATAGTGCGGTGTATAGTGTAGTGTATAGTTAACAGCACTTGCCCCTACACCACTGTGAGAGGCTACACGGGGCAGCTTTGTCTTTTGCTCTACGCTGACAGCACTTTCCCCTACACCATTGTCAGAGGCTACACGGGGCAGCTTTGTCTTTACACAACCGGTTCTGCCAGTTTATAAGGCGCAGCTCTGTGAGTCTGTGTGGTGAGTCTGTGTGGTGAGTCTGTGTGGTGAGTCTGTGTGGTGAGTCTGAGTGGTGAGTCTGTGTGGTGAGTCTGTGTGTCTCTGAGTGGTGAGTCTGTGTGGTGAGTCTGTGTGGTGAGTCTGTGTGGTGAGTCTGTGTGGTGAGTCTGTGTGGTGAGTCTGTGTGGTGAGTCTGTGTGGTGAGTCTGTGTGGTGAGTCTGTGTGGTGAGTCTGAGTGGTGAGTCTGAGTGGTGAGTCTGTGTGGTGAGTCTGAGTGGTGAGTCTGTGTGTCTCTGTGTGGTGAGTCTGAGTGGTGAGTCTGTGTGGTGAGTCTGAGTGGTGAGTCTGAGTGGTGAGTCTGTGTGGTGAGTCTGAGTGGTGAGTCTGAGTGGTGAGTCTGTGTGGTGAGTCTGAGTGGTGAGTCTGTGTGGTGAGTCTGTGTGGTGAGTCTGTGTGTCTCTGTGTGGTGAGTCTGTGTGGTGAGTCTGAGTGGTGAGTCTGTGTGTCTCTGTGTGGTGAGTCTGTGTGGTGAGTCTGTGTGGTGAGTCTGTGTGGTGAGTCTGTGTGGTGAGTCTGTGTGGTGAGTCTGTGTGGTGAGTCTGTGTGGTGAGTCTGAGTGGTGAGTCTGTGTGGTGAGTCTGAGTGGTGAGTCTGTGTGTCTCTGTGTGGTGAGTCTGTGTGGTGAGTCTGAGTGGTGAGTCTGTGTGGTGAGTCTGTGTGTCTCTGTGTGGTGAGTCTGTGTGGTGAGTCTGTGTGGTGAGTCTGTGTGGTGAGTCTGTGTGGTGAGTCTGAGTGGTGAGTCTGTGTGGTGAGTCTGTGTGGTGAGTCTGTTTGGTGAGTCTGTGGGTCTCTGTGTGGTGAGTCTGTGTGTCTCTGTGTGGTGAGTCTGTGTGGTGTCTCTGTGTGGTGAGTCTGTGTGTCTCTGTGTGGTGAGTCTGTGGGTCTCGGTGTGGTGAGTCTGTGTTGCTATGGGTCTCTGTGTCGTGAGTTTGTGTTGCTATGGGTCTCTGTGTGATATGTTTGTGTTGCTATGGGCCTCGGTGTGGTGAGTCTGTGTGGTGAGTCTGATTGTCTATGTGTGATGAGTCTGTGGGTCTCTGTGTGGTGAGTCTGTGGGTCGCAGTGTGGTGAGTCTGTGGGTCTCTATGTGGTGAGTCTGTGCGTCTCTGTGTGAGTGAGTCTGTGTGGTGAGTCTGTGGGTCTCTGTGTGGTGAGTCTATGGGTTTCTGTATGGTGTGTCTGTGGGTCTCTGTATGGTGAGTCTGTGGGTGTCTGTGTGGTGAGTCTGTGGGTCTCAGTGTGGTGAGTCTGTTGTTCTCTGTGTGGTGAGTCTGTGCGTCTCTGTGTGAGTGAGTCTGTGTGGTGAGTTTGTGGGTCTCTGTGTGAGTGAGTCTATGGGTCTCTGTGTAAGTGAGTCTGTGGGTCTCTGTGTGAGTGAGTCTATGGGTCTATGTGTGAGTGAGTCTGGGTTTCTGTGTGGTGAGTCTGTGGGTTTCAGTGTGGTGAGTCTGTGTGGTGTCTCTGTGTGGTGAGTCTGTGTGTCTCTGTGTGGTGAGTCTGTGGGTCTCGGTGTGGTGAGTCTGTGTTGCTATGGGTCTCTGTGTCGTGAGTTTGTGTTGCTATGGGTCTCTGTGTGATATGTTTGTGTTGCTATGGGCCTCGGTGTGGTGAGTCTGTGTGGTGAGTCTGATTGTCTATGTGTGATGAGTCTGTGGGTCTCTGTGTGGTGAGTCTGTGGGTCGCAGTGTGGTGAGTCTGTGGGTCTCTATGTGGTGAGTCTGTGCGTCTCTGTGTGAGTGAGTCTGTGTGGTGAGTCTGTGGGTCTCTGTGTGGTGAGTCTATGGGTTTCTGTATGGTGTGTCTGTGGGTCTCTGTATGGTGAGTCTGTGGGTGTCTGTGTGGTGAGTCTGTGGGTCTCAGTGTGGTGAGTCTGTTGTTCTCTGTGTGGTGAGTCTGTGCGTCTCTGTGTGAGTGAGTCTGTGTGGTGAGTTTGTGGGTCTCTGTGTGAGTGAGTCTATGGGTCTCTGTGTAAGTGAGTCTGTGGGTCTCTGTGTGAGTGAGTCTATGGGTCTATGTGTGAGTGAGTCTGGGTTTCTGTGTGGTGAGTCTGTGGGTTTCAGTGTGGTGAGTCTGTTGGTCTCTGTGTGAGTGAGTCTGTGGGTCTCTATGAGAGAGTCTGTGGGTCTCTGTGATGAGTCTATGGGTGTCTGTGTGAATGAGTCTGTGGGTCTCTGTGCTAACAGCACTTGCCCCTATACCATCGCTAGAGGCTACACGGGTGACCTTTATCTTTCTGTTGTTGTTGTCGTCGTCATCAGGAATCGTTGTCTTAGTCAGCAGCAGCATCGTCATCATCAGGCATGGCGGAGGAGGCAATTGTGCGGATCCCTCCCCATCACTACACTCACGTGCTTGATCTCAGCTCCAACATCACGCGCCTGGAACTGGGCCCACGCACGTACATACGCCCCGACAATGAGAGGTAACTGCTCACTAACTACTCGCTAACTAACTAACTACAATAACAACAACCGCCATTCGCCACTAAGTGGCGGTGACGTCACCACGACGCTTGTGCCAGCCCATGTGCACCTCGAGGCCACGTGAAGTGTCGAACGCCCGCTGGCAGGAGGTCACGGGGCAGACCCAGCAGGTGCCACGGGTCGACTGACCGAGATGACCGAGATGACTGGCTGATGCACCACCTGTGCCCCCTACTGTGCCAACTTGCTGTGCTTTAGCCACCCGGCGCTCTGCTCGTTGTTGTGAGCGTCGCTCCTCCGCCCTCCGTTGTTGCTGGAGGGCGACTGCCTCCAACTGCCCAGTAGCGTCCTTCACGAGCCTCCTCCACAGAGGCCGATCTGGACACCGCTGGTACCGGTCATCGGCAAGTCCACTCAGCTCCACGTCCTCCTGTACCACATCACTCCATCTCTTCTCTAACTCGTGCCGCGCCCGTTTAGCCCCCTCGATCCGGCCGAACAAAAGCACGAAGAACAACCCAGAGCCCAGGCCTACTGATGGTATCATAGGCCTTGACCAGGTCAATACAGCAGAGATGTAGGTCTTGTTGGAATTCCCTACACCTCTGCTGTAGCAAATGGACAGAACATATGGCATCTGTGCAGGACTGCTCTTTCCTGAAACCACATTGGGGCTCCGCAAGCCTCTTTACAGCGTGCCTCGCAAGGTGGTGTTGAATAATCCTTGCCAGGACCTTTCCCGGCACACTGAGGAGTAAGATGCCCCTGTACTTGTTACAGTCTGTGCGGTCTCCCTTATTAAAGATGGGGACCACCAGGGCATCCTTCCAGTTCTGCGGAACCCATCCAGTGGTCCAGACTGTTGTTATGTTTTCCATGTGGAGGGATTTCCCCTCCCCCAGGACTTCACAGAAATGCTCAGCAAATCTGCAAACCTGTTCCTGGGGGTCGGAGATTGGATCACCATTTTTTCCCCTAATGATGGTAATAGGTGTGGCGCTGCAGGTTACTTTTTTTGTTGTTGTTATGTTGTCATATAGAACAGTCTGTGCACAAATCCAGCTTCCCTCGGCATTTCGCTTGGGAGATCATCTCTGCCCGATGCCTTTCCTGGTCTCAGACTCTGAATCGCCTTCAGTACTTCCTCAACAGATGGCACCTCAGACAGCCACTCACAGGGGGTGACTTCCTCTTCCAATATTTGAGGCACCGCAGCCTCAGCAGGGTCATCCCCACTTTGCCACACGATGTGGAGGGATTTCCCCTCCCCCAGGACTTCACAGAAATGCTCAGCAAATCTGCAAACCTGTCCCTGGGGGTCGGAGATTGGATCGCCGTTTTTGCCCCTAATGATGGTAATAGGTGTGGTGCTGCAGGTTACTTTTTTATGGAATTAAATAGGGATTTGTGATCGTGGGCCATTGAGGCAGACTCCATCTTCTCAGCAACCCGCGACCACCACCCATCCTTGCAGCGCCTCACGGCTCTCCGTACCTCCGAGCGAAGGCTGCGGTAAGCCTCCTCATTCTTTGACGTGGGATGCTGTAGCCGATGAGAGTGGGCCTGTCGCTTTTTCTCAGCCAGCTTGAATACCTCCTCTGTCAGCCATGGTCTCTGGGGAGGTCTGGACCGCATACCCAAAGCAGCCATTGCAGCTGCCTGAGTCACAGTCCTAAACCTCACCCATTTCCCGTCGACATCTGGAGGAGTGGGGGAGGATTGCCCAACCCCTGCTGCAAGCGATGATGAAATTCTCGCTTGCAACTTTCATCAGCTAGCTGAGACCAAGGCCACCTTAGGTTGGAATGGGGTCCTGGGTGTACACCCACCACCGGAGTGGAAAAATGGCAGGCGCATCTTACAGATGACTAGTCGATGGTCAGTGAGTGGGCAGATCAGCTCCACGGTAGGTCCTTGTGTCAAGGACATGGGCCCGCATCCGTTGTTCCATCACTACGTAGTCCAGCAGATGTTCTTGCTTGGACCCGGCATGCATCCATGATGTTGTGTGGATGCGCCGATGCTGGAAGAGCGTGTTGGTAATTACAAGCCCATGGGCTGCACAAAAATCTAGCAGCCTCCTGCCGTTGTTATTGAGCTGATCTGGCCCATGCCTTCCAATCACTCCAGACCAGGTGCCAGCATCATGACCAACTCGGGCATTAAAGTCACCCAACAAGATGACTCTATCCCGAGGGGCCATCTCCCCTCCATCTCCCCCCATCTCCCCCCATCTCCCCCTATCTCCCTCCATCTCCCCTCCAACTCCCCCTATATCTCCCCTTATCTCCCCTATCTCCCCCCAGGGTGCTGGTCCATCCAGCCTGCATGGTGAGGGTCTCACCCTGCCACTACCACACAATCACACTCACCCATCTCTTCTTCTCTTTCATCATCTACCCCCCATCTCCCCCCATCTCCCCCCATCTCCCCCCAGGGTGCTGATCCATCCGGCCTGCATGGTGAGGGTCTCACCCCACCACTACCACACAATCACACTCACCCATCTCACTCTCTCATCATCTCTCCCCCTATCTCCCCCCATCTCCCCCTCTATCTCCCCTTATCTCCCCTATCTCCCCCCAGGGTGCTGGTCCATCCAGCCCGCATGGTGAGGGTCTCACCCTGCCACTACCACACAATCACACTCACCCATCTCTCTCACTCACCATCTCTCCCCCCATCTCCCCCTATCTCCCCCCCATCTCCCCCCTATCTCCCCTTATCTCCCCCAGGGTGCTAGTCCATCCAGCCCGCATGGTGAGGGTCTCACCCCACCACTACCACACAATCACACTCACCCATCTCACCCATCTCTCTCTCTCACCATCTCTCCCCCCCCATCTCCCCCCCATCTCCCCCCCATCTCCCCCCATCTCCCCCCATCTCCCCCCATCTCCCCCCATCTCCCCCATCTCCCCCAGGGTGCTGGTCCATCCAGCCTGCATGGTGAGATTTTCACCCCACCACTACCACACAATCACACTCACCCATCTCACCCATCTCTCTCTCACCATCTTTCCCCCTATCTCCCCCCATCCCCCCCCTATCTCCCCCGCATCTCCCCCTATCTCCCCCCAGGGTGCTGGTCCATCCAGCCCGCATGGTGAGGGTCTCACTCCGCCACTACCACACAATCACACTCACCCATCTCTCCCTCTCTCTCACTCACCATCTCTCCCCCATCTCCCCCTATCTCCCCCTATCTCCCCCCATCTCCCCCCTATCTCCCCTTATCTCCCCCAGGGTGTTGGTCCATCCAGCCCGCATGGTGAGGGTCTCACTCCGCCACTACCACACAATCACTCACCCATCTCTCTCTCTCTCACCATCTCTCCCCCTATCTCCCCCCATCTCCCCCTATCTCCCCCATCTCCCCCCAGGGTGCTGATCCATCCGGCCTGCATGGTGAGGTTTTCACCCCACCACTACCACACAATCACACTCACCCATCTCACCCATCTCTATCTCCCCCTATCTCCGCCCCATCTCCCCCATCTACCCCCAGGGTGCTGATCCATCCGGCCTGCATGGTAAGGTTTTCACCCCACCACTACCACACAATCACACTCACCCATCTCACCCATCTCTATCTCCCCCTATCTCCGCCCCATCTCCCCCCCATCTCCCCCTATCTCCCCCCATCTCCCCCCAGGGTGCTGTTCCCTCCGGCACGCATGGTGAGGGTGCCACCGCGTCACTACTGCGTGGTGGAGAACCCGGTGGCGAGAGACCGCGACTCGAACCCCGTTCTGGACGCTAGTGGGCAGGCCAAGCTGCGTCACGCCGACAGGGAGATCCGCCTCTGTCAAGACCCCTTCCCACTGTACCCGGGGGAGGAGCTACAGCTGGTGGGTGGGGTGGGTGGGTGAGTGGGTGGGGTGGGTGGGTGAGTGGGTGGGTGGGTGGGTGAATGGGTGGGGGGGTGGAGGGGTGAGTGGGTGCGTGAGTGAGTGGGTGCGTGAGTGAGTGAGTGGGTGCGTGAGTGAGTGAGTGGGTGGGTGAGTGAGTGAGTAGGTGGGTGGGTGAGTGAGTAGGTGGGTGAGTGGGTGAGTAGGTGGGTGGCTGGGTAAGTGGGTGGGTGAATGAGTGAGTGGGTGGGTGGGTGAGTGAGTGAGTGGGTGGGTGAGTAGGTGAGTGGGTGGGTGAGTGGGTGAGTAGGTGGGTGAGTGAGTGAGTGAGTGAGTGGGTGAGTGAGTGGGTGAGTGGGTGAGTAGGTGAGTGGGTGGGTGAGTGGGTGAGTGGGTCAGTGGGTGAGTAAGTGAGTAGGTGAGTGAGTGGGTGAGTGGGTGAGTGAGTGGGTGAGTGGATGAGTAGGTGAGTAGGTGAGTAGGTGAGTGAGTGGGTGAGTGAGTGGGTGAGTAGGTGAGTAGGTGAGTGAGTAGGTGAGTAGGTGAGTAGGTGCTACTCGAACCCCGTTCTGGACGCTAGTGGGCAGGCCAAGCTGCGTCACGCCGACAGGGAGATCCGTCTCTGCCAAGACCCCTTCCCGCTGTACCCGGGGGAGGAGCTACAGCTGGTGGGTGGGGGGGTGGGGCGGTGGGTGGGTGGGGGGGTGAGTGGGTTGGTGGGTGGGGGGTGGGTGGGTGAGGGGGTGTGTGGGGGGGTGTGTGAGTGAGTAAGTGAGTGGGTGAGTGGGTGGGGGGGTGAGTGGGGGGGTGGGTGGGGTGAGTAGGTGGGTGGGTGGGTGGGTGAGTGGGTGGGTGGGTGGGTGAGTGGGTGGGTGGGTGAGTGGGTGGGTGGGTGGGTGAGTGGGTGGGTGAGTGGGTGGGTGAGTGAGTGAGTGGGTGAGTGGGTGGGTGGGTGAGTAGGTGAGTGGGTGGGTGAGTGGGTGAGTGGGTGGGTGGGTGAGTGAGTGAGTGAGTGGGTGAGTGAGTGGGTGAGTGAGTGGGTGAGTGGGTGGGTGGGTGAGTAGGTGAGTGGGTGGGTGAGTGGGTGAGTGGGTGAGTGGGTGAGTGAGTGGGTGAGTGGGTGGGTGAGTGGGTGAGTGAGTAGGTGGGTGAGTAGGTGGGTGAGTAGGTGAGTGAGTAGGTGGGTGAGTAGGTGAGTGAGTAGGTGGGTGAGTAGGTGAGTGAGTAGGTGAGTGAGTAGGTGAGTGAGTAGGTGGGTGAGTAGGTGAGTGAGTGAGTGGGTGAGTGGGTGAGTGTGTGAGTGAGTGAGTGGGGGTGAGTGAGTGAGTGAGTGAGTGGGTGGGTGAGTGAGTGGGTGAGTAGGTGGGTGGGTGGGTAAGTGGGTGGGTGAGTGAGTGGGAGGGTGAGTGAGTGAGTGAGTGGGTGGGTGAGTGAGTGAGTTGGTGGGTGGGTGAGTGAGTAGGTGGGTGAGTAGGTGAGTGAGTGGGTGAGTGGGTAAGTGGGTGAGTGGGTGGGTGGGTGACTAGGTGAGTGAGTAGGTGAGTGAGTGGGTGAGTAGGTGAGTGAGTAGGTGAGTGAGTAGGTGAGTGAGTAGGTGGGTGAGTGGGTGAGTGGGTGGGTGAGTGTCTCCGTGTCTCCCCCCAGGCAGTATCTCCGCTCCGAGTCGTCCCGGTGGACTCTGCTCTTCGTCTCCGCGCTCTGATCGACCACGAGGACGACTCTGACGAGCAGCGCCTTGCCGGGGACGAGTGGCTCTTCCAGGGTCCTGGTGAGAGCCTCTGTGTCACCCTGTCTGTGTCTCACCCTGTGTGTCTCTCTGTGTCTCCTTGTGTGTCTCCCTATGTCTCACCCTGTCTGTCTCCCTGTCTCACCCTGTGTGTCTCCCTGTGTCTCCCTGTGTCTCCCTGTCTGTCTCTGTGTGTGAGTGTGTGTGTGAGTGTGTGAGTGAGTGTGTGTGTGAGTGTGTGTGTGAGTGTGTGTGTGAGAGTGAGTGTATGGGTGTTTGTGTGAGTGTGTGTGTGCGTGTGTTTGTCTGAGTGTGTGTGTGTGCGTGTGTTTGTCTCTGTGTGTGAGTGAGTGTGTGTATCTGTGTGAGAGTGAGTGTGTGGGTGTTTGTGTGAGTGTGTGTGTGTCTGTCTCTGTGTGTGAGTGAGTGTGTGTATGTGTGTGTGAGTGTGTGTGTCTCTGTGTGTGAGTGAGTGTGTGTGTGTCTGTGTGTGAGTGTCTGTGTGAGTGTGTGTGAGTGTGTGACCCTCTGTGTCACCCTGTCTGTCTCCCTGTCTCACCCTGTGTGTCTCACCCTGTGTGTCTCACCCTGTGTGTCTCACCCTGTGTGTCTCTCTGTGTCTCTCTGTGTCTCCCTGTGTGTCTCCCTGTGTCTCCCTGTGTCTCCCTGTCTGTCCTGTGTGTGAGTGAGTGTGGGTGTGTGTGTGTGAGTGTGTGTGAGTGTGTGTGTCTGTGTGCGTGTGTGTGAGTGAGTGTCTGTGTGAGTGTCTGTGTGTGAGTGAGTGTGTGAGTGTGTCTGTGAGTGTGTGAGTGTGTGTCTGTGTGTGAGTGTGTGTCTGTGTGTGTGTCTGTGTGAGTGTGAGTGTCTGTGTGAGTGTCTGTGTGAGTGTCTGTGTGTGTGAGTGAGTGTGTCTGTGTGAGTGAGTGTCTGTGTGTGTGTCTGTGAGTGTCTGTGTGAGTGAGTGTCTGAGTAAGTGAGTGTCTGAGTGAGTGAGTGTCTCCCCCGCCAGGCACGTACATCCCCCACAAGGAGGTGGAGGTAGTGGAGTCTTTGCGTGTGAGTGTCTGTGTGAGTGAGTGTCTGTGTGAGTGTCTGAGTGTGTGTGAGTGAGTGTCTGTGTGTGTGTCTATGTGTGTGAGTGTCTGAGTGAGTGAGTGTCTGAGTTTCTGTGTGAGTGAGTGTCTGAGTGTGTGTGTGTCTCACCACCAGGCACGTACATCCCGCACAAGGAGGTGGAGGTAGTGGAGTCTCTTCGTGCCACCATCGTGCTGCCCAACCACGCCGTGAAGCTGCGTGCACGCCGCGACCTGGTGGACCGCGCCGGAAACACGCGAGTGACCGGTCAGCCCACACGCAGATTCCTACAACACGCGTGTGTGTGTGTGTCAGTGTCTGTGTGTCAGTGTGTGTGTGTGTGTCTCTGTGTGTGTGTGTGGGAGTGTGTGTGTGGGAGTGTGTGTCAGTGTGTGTGTCAGTGTGTGTGTGTGTCTCTGTGTGTGTGTGTGTCTGTGTGTGTCAGTGTGTGTGTGTGTGTGGGAGTGTGTGTGTGTCAGTGTGCATGTCAGTGTGTGTGTGTCAGTGTGTGTGTCAATGTGTGTCAGTGTGTCTGTGTGTGTCTGTGTGTGTGTGAGTGGGTGAGTGCGTGGGTGAGTGGGTGACATGGTGAGTGGGTGACATGGTGAGTGGGTGGGTGGGTGAGCGAGTGAGTGGGTGAGATGGTGGGTGAGTAGGTGACATGGTGAGTGAGTGAGTGAGTGTGTGAGTGGTTGAGTGAGTGGGTGGGTGAGTGAGTGTGTGAGTTACTGTGTGAATGAGTGAGTGAGTGGGTGAGTGAGTGAGTGAGTGTGTGAGTGGTTGAGTGAGTGAGTGGGTGAGTGAGTGTGTGAGTTACTGTGTGAGTGAGTGGGTGGGTGTGTGGTTGAGTGAGTGGGTGGGTGAGTGAGTGTGTGAGTTACTGTGTGAGTGAGTGAGTGGGTGTGTGGTTGAGTGAGTGGGTGAGTGAGTGAGTGGGTGGGTGGGTGAGTGAGTGGGTGGGTGAGTTGGTGAGTGGGTGAGGAGGTGTGGAGCGGTGGGTGAGGAAGTGAGTGACGAGGTGAGGCTCGCTCACCAGGTGAGGAGTGGTTATGGAGGAAGCTGGGCGCTTACCTCCCCGGCGCTTACGAGGAGGTGGTGGAGATCGTATCGGCTCACATCCTCACCGACAAGGTGAGCACCACCCCCACACTCACCACACTCACCACCACACTCGCCACCACCACACTCGCCACCACCACACTCACCACCACCACACTCACCACCACCACCACATTCACCACCACACTCACCACCACTACAACCACCACCACACTCACCACCACCACACTCGCCACCACCACTACAACCACCACCACACTCACCACCACCACACTCACCACCACCACACTCACCACCACCACACTCACCACCACCACCACATTCACCACCACACTCACCACCACTACAACCACCACCACACTCGCCACCACCACACTCACCACCACCACACTCACCACCACCACACTCACCACCACCACCACATTCACCACCACACTCACCACCACCACAACCACCACCACACTCACCACCACCACACTCACCACCACTCACACTCACCACCACCACACTCACCACACTCACCACACTCACCACGCTCACCCCCACAGAAAGCGCTCCACGTGCGAGCCATCCGCTCCTTCACCGACGCCGATGGAACCGCCGGTGGTGGTGGTAACCTCGCCGGGCCGGCTCGCCGCTGCGGTGAGGAGTGGCTGGTGAGCTGCGCCCAGGCTGACAGCTACATCCCCGGCGTGCACGAGGAGGTGGTGAGCGAGGTGGACATCACGACGCTCACCCGGCGGCAGTACTGCGTCCTCGTCAATCCCGTCGGGAGGGACGGCAAGCCGCAGCTGGGGCACAAGCTGCTGGTCAAGGTCGCTCGCTCGCTCCTCACACTCGCTCGTACACTCGCTCACTTCGCTCGCTCGTACACTCGCTCGCTCGTCCGCTCACTCACTCGCTCGCATCCTCACTCGCTCGTACACTCGCTCACTCGCTCGCTTGCTCGCTCACTCGCTCGTCCGCTCACTCACTCACTCGCTCGCCCCGCTTGTTCGCTGACTCACTCACTCACTCACCCGCTTACTCACCCGCTCGCTCACCCACTCACTCACCCGCTCGCTCGCTCACTCACTCGCTCACTCACTCACTCGCTCCTCACTCGCTCGCCCCGCCCACTCGCTCGCTCACTCGCTCGTCCGCTCACTCGCTCGCTCACTCGCTCGCCGCCCCACTCGCTCGCTCACTCGCTCGTCCGCTCACTCGCTCGCTCACTCGCTCGTCCGCTCACTCACTCTCTCGCTCACTCGTGCCTCACTCGTTCACTCACTCACTCGCTCCTCACTCGATCGCCTGCTCGCTCGCTCACTCGCTCACACCGCTCACCCGCTCACTCGCTCACCCGCTCACCCGCTCGCCCACTCACCCGCTCACTCGCTCACTCACTCGCTCACCCCGCTCACTCGCTTACCCGCTCAATCGCTCGCCCACTCACCCGCTCACTCGCTCACTCGCTTGCTCACTCACAATGTTGTTTGTTTTTGTTTACAATGTTGTTGTTTACAATGTTGATTGTTGTTGTTTACAATATTGTTGTTTGTTGCTGTTTACAATGTTGTTGTTGTTGTTTACAATGTTTTTGTTTGTTGCTGTTTACAATGTTGTTGTTGTTTAAATTTTTTGTTTGTTGCTGTTTACAATGTTGTTGTTGTTGTTTACAATGTTTTTGTTTGTTGCTGTTTACAATGTTGTTGTTGTTGTTTACAATGTTGTTGTTGTTTAAATTTTTTGTTTGTTGCTGTTTACAATGTTGTTGTTGTTGTTTACAATGTTGTTGTTGTTTACAATGTTGTTGTTTACAATGTTGTTGTTTGTTGCTGTTTACAATGTTGTTGTTGTTGTTTACAATGTTTTTGTTTGTTGCTGTTTACAATGTTGTTGTTGTTTAAATTTTTTGTTTGTTGCTGTTTACAATGTTGTTGTTTGTTGTTGTTTACAATGTTGTTGTTTACAATGTTGTTGTTGTTTACAATGTTGTTGTTTACAATGTTGTTGTTTACAATGTTGTTGTTGGTGTTTACAATGTTGTTGTTGTTGTTGCTGCCGCAGGGAGAGAAGTCGTTCTTCCTGCAGCCCGGGGAGTGGCTGGAGAACGGAATCCAGGAAGTTTACATCCTTGGGGAAGAGGAGGGTTTGGTGCTGACCGCC
Organism: Lampetra fluviatilis; assembly: GCF_964198595.1. Classification (NCBI taxonomy): domain Eukaryota; kingdom Metazoa; phylum Chordata; class Hyperoartia; order Petromyzontiformes; family Petromyzontidae; genus Lampetra; species Lampetra fluviatilis. Next base: position 2,211,758 of record NC_136353.1, read on the forward strand.
AGGGAGGCCTTCACCCTAGCTGACGAGGTGGGTGGGTGACGAGGTGAGCGAGTGGGTGAGTGATGAGGTGTGTGAGTGAGTGACGCGGTGGGTGAGTGAGTGAGTGAGTGACGAGATGGGTGAGTGACGCGGTGGGTGAGTGAGTGAGTGACAGAGTGTGTCACTATGGAAAGGCGTTCACTCTCGCTGAGTGTGTCACTCACCCCCCCACCCCCCCCCCCTCCTCCCCTCCCCCCCAGGCGGGTGACCTGGTGGAGGAGCGCCGTGCGGGTGACCGCTGGATGATCCGTGGACCCGTGGAGTACGTGCCTCCCGTGGAGGTGGAGGTGGTGGCACGGCGACACTCCATCCCTATGGACGACAACGAGGGCATCTACGTCCGGGACATCAAGAGCGGGAAGGTGAGTGCGGATAGCGGGGGGAGGGGGGTGAGTTTGGCGGATATCGGGGGGAGTGGTGAGTTTGGCGGATATCGATGTTGTGAGTTTAGTGTATATTGGGGTTGTGAGCTCGGCGGTTATCGGGGTCGTGAGCTCAGCGGTTATCGGGGTCGTGAGCTCGGCGGTTATCGGGGTCGTGAACTCAGCGGATATCGGGGTTGTGACTCCCCCCCCTCCCCCCCCAGGTGCGTGCTGTGTGCGGCCAGACGTACATGCTGACTCAGGACGAGGAGCTGTGGGAGAAGTCGCTTCCGCCCAACGTGGAGTCGCTGCTCACCTGGTCCCGGGACCCCCTCGCCCAGCGGGGGGAGCGGCCCCCCCCCTGGGGGGGGTGGTGGGGGGGGGTGGTGGGGGGGGTGGGTGGTGGGGGGGTGGTGGGTGGGGGTGGGGCGGTGGAGAGGGACCGCACCCGCGTGGTCACCTACAGCGTGCCGCACAACGCTGCCGTGCAGATCTACGACTACAAGGAGAAGCGGGCTCGGTGAGGGGGGGGGGGGGTGATGGGGGGGGGGGTGGGTGGGGGGGGGGGTGGTGGGGGGGGGGGTGGGTGGGGGGGTGGTGGGGGGGGGGTGGGGTGGGGGGGGGGGGTGGTGGGGGGGGGGGGGTGGTGGTGGAGGTGGTGGGGGGGATGGAGACGGAGGGCTAGGGGGGGGGGGTGGTGGGGGGGGCCAGGGGAGGGGGGGTGGGGGTGGTGGGGGGATGGGGGGTAGCGTGGGGGTGGGGGTGGTGGGGGTGGGGGGGTGGTGGGGGGGTGTCGTTTGGCCCTGAGATGGTTCACCTGGGTCCCGATAAACAGCTCACTGATGCTCCCCCCCTCTCCCTCCCCCTCCCCCCCCTCCCCCCCTCCCCAGCGTGGTGTTTGGCCCAGAGATGGTGCGTCTGGGCCCCGACGAGCAGTTCACGGTGCTGTCGCTGTCGGGCGACAAGCCCAAGCGGGCCGCACGTCATCCGCTCGCTCTGCCTGCTGCTGGGGACCCGACTTCTGTAGCGACGTCATCACCGTGGAGACCGCAGATCACGCGAGACTACAGCTGCAGCTCTCGTACAACTGGTGATTGATCAGTCAGTCGGTCACTCGCTCGCCCACCGCGTCACTCACTCACCCACCGCGTCACTCACTCAATCACCCACCGCGTCACTCACTCACTCACCCACCCACCCACTCACTCACTCACTTACCCACCGCGTCACCCACTCACTCACTCACTCACTCACCTCGTCACTCACTCACTCACCCACCTCGTCACTCACTCACTCACCCACCTCGTCACTCACTCACTCACTCACCCATCTCGTCACTCACTCACCCACCTCGTCACTCACTCACTCACTCACCCATCTCGTCACTCACTCACTCACTCACCCACCTCGTCACTCACTCACTCACTCACCGCGTCACTCACTCACTCACTCACCCACCGCGTCACCCACTCACTCACTCACTCACTCACCCACCTCGTCACTCACTCACTCACTCACCTCGTCACTCACTCACTCACTCACCTCGTCACTCACTCACTCACTCACCCACCTCGTCACTCACTCACTCACTCACCGCGTCACTCACTCACTCACTCACTCACTCACTCACTCACCCACATCGTCACTCACTCACTCACTCACCGCGTCACTCACTCACTCACTCACCCACATCGTCACTCACTCACCTCGTCACTCACTCACCCACATCGTCACTCACTCACCCACTCACCCACCTTGTCACTCACTCACCACACCACTCACTCGCTCACCACACCACTCACTCACTCACCACACCACTCACTCACTCACCACACTACTCACTCACACCACTCACTCACTCACCACACCACTCACTCACCACTCACCACTCACTCACCACACCACTCGCTCACTCACCACACCGCTCACTCACCACACCACTCACTCACTCACCACACTACTCACTCACCACACCACTCACTCACCACACCACTCACTCACTCACCACACTACTCACTCTCTCACCACTCGCTCACCACACCACTCTCTCGCTCACCACGTCGCTCGCTCTCTCTCTCTCGCTCGCACCGGCTTGGCCACTCGGCGCTAGGCACTTCGAGAGGGCGTCGCTGCCCGCCGGCGCCGGCACCGGCGCTGGCACCAGCGGCGAGGACTCTTCCTCCGGCGATGGGGGCCCCAGCGAGGCGGCGCTGCTGCTCTTCTCGGTGCCCGACTTC
>NC_136353.1:2214595-2245173 GCF_964198595.1 Lampetra fluviatilis
GGGGGGAGACACTGGGAGGGGGGGGAGACACGGGGTGAGATGCAGGGAGTGGGAGACACGGGGGGAGACACGGAGTGAGATGTAGGAAGTGGGAGACACGGGTAGGGGGGAAGACACGGGGGGGGGAGGGGGGGAGGGGGGGGAGACACGGGGAGGGGGGAAGACACGGGGGGGGAGGGGGGGAGGGGGGAAGACACGGGGGGGGAGGGGGGGAGGGGGTGGAGACACGGGGGGGGAGGGGGGGAGGGGGGGGAGACACGGGGAGGGGGAGGGGGGGAGGGGGGGAGACACGAGGTGAGATGCAGGGAGTGAGAGACACGGGGGGGGGGGGAGACAGGGGGGAGACGCAGGGGGTGAGAGATGCAGGGAGTGGGAGATACGGGAGGGGGGGGGGAGGCACGGGGGGGGGGGAGACAGGGGGGAGACGCAGGGGGTGAGAGATGCAGGGAGTGGGAGACACGGGAGGGGGGGGGGAGACACGGGGGGGGGGAGACAGGGGGGAGACGCAGGGGGTGAGAGATGCAGGGAGTGGGAGACACGGGGGGGGGAGACACGGGGGGGGGAGACACGGGGGGGGAGACACGGGGGGGAGACGCAGGGTGAGAGATGCAGGGAGTGGGAGACACGGGGAGCGGGGGAGGGGAGACGCGGGGGGAAACGCAGGGAGTGGGAGACACGGGGGGGGGTGGAGACGCGGGGAGGGGGGGGGGGAAACACGGGGGGAGACACGGGGAGGGAGACACGGGGGGAGACACGAGGTGAGAGACAGGGAGTGGGAGACACGGGGGGGGAGACACTAGGTGAGATGCAGGGAGTGGGAGACACGGGGGGGGAGACATGGGGTGGTGAGATGCAGGGAGTGGGAGACACGGGGGGGGAGACACTAGGTGAGACGCAGGGAGTGGGAGACACGGGGGGGGGGGGGGAGACACGGGGGGTGAGACGCAGGGAGTGGGAGACACGGGGGGGGGGGGGTGGGAGACACGGGGGGGGAGCCACGGGGGGACATGGAAAGCGCGCACAGCACTCCCTGCATCTCACCTCGTATCTCCCCCCCCCCCCCTCCCCCCCCTCCCCCCCCCCCAGGCACGAGGCGGAGCGGCTGGAGCAGGAGGCGCGTGGGCGACTGGAGAGGCAGCGGATCAGCGACCAGGCGGAGGCGGAGAAGGCTCGCAAGGAGCTGCTGCAGCTGCAGGCCTTGAGGTGGGGGGGGGGAGATGGGGGGGGTAGGGGGGAGATGGGGGGGAGATGGGGGGGGCAGGGGGAGAGATGGGGGGGGCAGGGGGGGAGATGGGAGGGGCAGGGGGGAGAGATGGGGGGGCAGGCGGGAGATGGCGGGGGGTAGGGGGGGATGGGGGGGCAGGGGGGGAGATGGGGGGGAGTAGGGGGAGAGATGGGGGGGCAGGGGGGAGATGGGGGGGCAGGGGGGGAGATGGGGGGGTAGGGGGCGGGTGGGAGGGGGCATGGGGGGGCAGGGGGGGCAGGGGGGAGCAGGGGGGGAGCAGGGAGGGAGATGGGGGGGGCTGGGGGGAGCGGGGGGGAGATGGGGGGGAGCAGGGGGAGAGATGGGGGGGAGATGGGGGGGGCAGGGGGGGAGATTGGGGGGGGGCAGGGGGGGAGATGGGGGGGGCAGGGGGGGAGATGGGGGGCAGGGGGGGAGATTGGGGGGGGGCAGGGGGGAGATGGGGGGGGCAGGGGGGGAGATGGGGGGGAGATAGGGGGGGCAGGGGGGGGGAGAGATGGGTGGGGGTGTTTGTTGTTGTTGATTGTTGTTGTTGATTGTTGTTGTTGTTGTGCTCCAGCGCTACGGTTGAGAGCACAGGCGAGGCGAAGGCTGAGGCCCTGTCCTGGCCCGAGTTGGATCGTTGCTGTTGTTGATTGTTGCCGTGGTTGTTGTTGTTGATTCTTGCCATGGTTGTTGTTGATTGTTGTTGTTGTTGTTGTGCTCCAGCGCTGCGGTTGAGAGCACAGGCGAGGCGAAGGCTGAGGGCCCTGTCCAGGCCCGAGTCGGATTGTTGCTGTTGTTGATTTTTGCCGTGGTTGTTGTTGTTGTTGTTGTTGATTCTAGCCGTGGTTGTTGTTGTTTTTGATTATTGTTGTTGTTGTGCTCCAGCGCTGCGGTTGAGAGCACAGGCGAGGCGAAGGCTGAGGCCCTGTCCAGGCCCGAGTCGGATCGTTGCTGTTGTTGATTCTTGCCGTGGTGGTTGTTGTAGTTGTTGATTCTTGCCGTGGTTGTTGTTGGTTGTTTATTGTTTATTATTGTTGTGCTCCAGCGCTGCGGTTGAGAGCACAGGCGAGGCGAAGGCTGAGGCCATGTCGAGGGCCGAATCGTCGCGGATCGAAGCCGAGGCGTCCGTGGAGCAGGCGAAGCTCAGGGCGGAGGCGTCCCTCATCGACGCCGTACGCCGCTCACTCGCCACTCGCTCGCCACTCGCTCACCACTCGCTCGCTCACCACTCGCTCACCACTCGCTCACTGCTCGCTCGCTCACCACTCGCTCACCGCTCGCTCACCACTCGCTTGCTCACCACTCGCTTGCTCACCACTCGCTCACCGCTCGCTCGCTCACTACTTGCTCACCACTCGCTCACCACTCGCTCGCTCACCACTCGCTCACGACTCGCTCACTCACTCGCTCGCTCACCACTCGCTCACCACTCACTCCTCGCTCACCACTCGCTCACCACTCACTCCTCGCTCACCACTCGCTCACCACTCACTCCTCGCTCACCACTCGCTCACCACTCACTCCTCGCTCACCACTCGCTCACGACTCGCTCACGACTCGCTTACTCACTTGCTCGCTCACCACTTGCTCACCACTCGCCGCTCGCTTACCACTCACCGCTCGCTCACCACTCCCACTCTCCACTGGCTGATTACACTCACCAATTACACTCACCAATCCTCACCAGTTATACTCACCAAGGCACAGCGCGCGGGCGTAGGCCCGAAAGCCTCCCCGTCCTGACGCCCGGCCCTCCGCTCGGAAAAAACGCCGAAAATCGGCGTTCGAACGCCCTGGCACGCTCTCTCTCTGTCACTACCGCTCACCAAATCCCTCACCGCATCCTCACCAGGCCTCCGAGCTGGACCGCCTGCGCAAGGCGCGCGAAGCCGAGCTGGAGTTCATGCGCGTCAAGGACGAGCTGGAGATCGCTCGCGCCAGGGCCCTGGCATCCATCGAGGTGCAGAAGTTCCAGGACTCAGTGCAGGCCGTGGGCACGGAGACCCTCAGGGCCATCGCCACGGCCGGGCCGGACGCACAGGTGAGCGGGGGTGGTGAGGGGGGTGAGCGAGGGGGGTGAGCGAGGGGAGGTGAGCGAGGGGAGGTGAGTGAGGGGAGGTGAGTGAGCAGGCCGTGGGTACAGAGACCCTCAGGGCCATTGCCACGGCCGGGCCGGACGCACAGGTGAGTGTGGGTGGTGAGGGTGGTGAGCGAGGTGGGTGAGCGAGGGGGTGAGTGGGGGTGGTGAGGGGGGTGAGCGAGGAGGGGGTGTGCGAGGGGGGGTGTGCGAGGGGGTGATTGAGTGAGGGGGGGGGTGAGCGAGGGGGGGTGAGTGAGTGAGAGGGGGGGTGAGCGAGGGGGGTGAGTGAGCGAGGGTGAGTGAGTGAGGGGGGTGAGTGAGGGTGAGTGAGGGGGGTGAGTGAGGGGGTAAGCGAAGGGGGGTGAGCGAGGGGGGGTGATCAAGGGGTGAATGAGCGAGGGGGGCGGTGAGCGAGGGGTTGAGTGAGCGAGGGGGGGGTGAGCTAGGGGAAGTGTGCGAGGGGGGGTGAGTGAGGGGAGTGGTGAGCGAGGGGGGTGGGTGAGCGAGGGGGGGGGTGAGCGAGGGGCGGGGGTGAGCGAGGGGGTTGAGTGAGCGAGGGGGTCCATCTACAGTCGTGGTGAGCGGTGGTGCAGCGGTCAGCGCATCGCTCAGTTCGATTCCCGTTGGCGGCCAACACCATCGCTACCCGGGCCTTTCCTAGGTCGGGCCAATTGGTAAGGTTTAGCGGTGGCGGGCATTTGACCAAAACAACAACCCTCCATTACGGATAATGTTCGATGGCGAAAGTTCTCTACCGCGTCGTTTAACCCCCCCCCTCCCCCAAACAAGACTCTCATTCGCGCGGCTGCCATTGCATCAGAAGCGATCGTACAGGCCGCTCTAGGCCATGCAGGCCGCTCAAAGCCCACTCGGTGGGGGGGGGGGGGCGACCCTAATTTGTCGACCGTTTCGTTCGTTGGAGTTATCTGGGAGCCTCCGTTTGTTTAGTTCAGTTTGCTTGGTTTCGTTGGCACGGGGGCGGGCGTTGTTAGCGCGACGCCCAGAGCCTATACCACCCTTCAGGGCCCTGGCGTTTCGATTTAAAGCTTTCGTGACTGCAGGGATTCATCTTCTTGGTTCTTTCGGTAAAGTCATCACGTAGAAGGGAAATAATAAAATAATAAAAATTTAACATAATAAAATAATTCTTCTTGGTTCTTTCGGTAAAGTCCTTCTACGTGACGACTTTACCGAAAGAACCAAGAAGATGAATCCCTGCAGTCACGAAAGCTTTAAATCGAAATAAAATAATTCTCACGACGTTTCGGCCACAACGCAAGCGGCCGTCCTCAGGCGAAGACCAGGTCTGTCGGAAAGACAGCGCTGTCTTTCCGACAGACCTGTTCTTCACCTGACAGCGCTGTCTTTCCGACAGACCTGTTCTTCACCTGAGGGGACGGCTGCTTGCGTTGTGGCCGAAACGTCGTGAGAATTGTATTTTATTATGTTTTATTTTTATTATTTTATTACTTCCCATCTACGTGACGACTTTACCGAAAGAACCAAGAAGATGAATCCCTGGTGTTGTTGGCTTTCGTCTGGCCAATCCGCTGCGGTCGTACCTGCCGGGAGAACTGACGCCCCCCCCGCCTCTCCCGCCGGCTGTGAGCGTACAGGTGACCTTAATCCTCCCCCCCCCCCCATCCCACCTCCACCTATCCAGGTGAAGCTTCTCCAGTCGCTGGGCTTGCAGTCGACGCTCATCACCGATGGCTCGAACCCCATCAACCTCTTCACGACGGCCGCCGGCCTCATCGGAGGCCTGCCGGCCATCACCCAGCAACAGTCGCACTGAGCGCCCCGCCCTCCATCCCCGCCCGGCAGCCAATCACAACGTGGGGTGGAGGGGGGGGGGGGTGTGTGAGGGGGGGATCGGCCAATCGGGCCGGGGTAAGGGGGGAAATAGGGAAATTTGGCGGGAAATTAAAATGGCCGCTGGCGATCGCCCAGCAACAGACGCACTGAGTGCCCCGCCCCCATTTCCTGGCCCCACCCCGTCCGGCAGCCAATCACGGCGCGGGGCAGCGGGTGGAGGAGGTCGGGCTCAGCCAATCAGGCTGGTGCAGGGGGAAAACCTGAGGGAAATTTGGCGGGAAAATAAAAACGGCCGCTGGCAATCGCCCAGCAACAGTCGCACTGAGTGCCCCGCCCCCATTCCCTGGCCCCACCCTGTCCGGCAACCAATCACGGCGCGGGGCAGCGGCTGGATGAGGTCGGGCTCGGCCAATCAGGCTGGTGCAGGGGGAAAACCTGAGGGAAATTTGGTGGGAAAATTAAAATGGCCGTTGGCAATCACCCAGCAACAGTCGCACTAAGTGCCCCGCCCCCACCCCACTCCGGCAGCCAATCACGGCATGGGGCAGCGGGTGGAGGAGGTCGGGCTCGGCCAATCAGGCTGGTCCAGGGGGAAAACCTGAGGGAAATTTGGCGGGAAAATGTAAATGGCCGTTGGCAATCGCCCAGCAACAGTCATACTGATTGGCCCGCGCCCATCCCCCACCCACTCCGGCAGCCAATCACGGCGCAGGGCAGCGGGTGGATGAGGTCGGGCTCGGCCAATCAGGGCTGACGAGAGAGGAATGTTGTTGGCGGCCATGTTTGCTTTGTGGGTTTTGTTGTGCCCTTTGGTGGTTGATTTAAAAATCATTTGTTGTTGTTATTATTTAGTCACGAGGTGGGAATGTTTGTTTTTGGAGGTGAAAAGTAAACAATCTTTTGAGGGAGGGGGAAAATGTTTTCTTTTTGTTATATTTTGAGTGGGGGAAACCTTTTTATGACTTTCGTTTGTTGGTTAAATCTTGACGGCTCTTTAAAGCGGAGGGCACAGCGAGAAGGTGACCTGTGGATCCGTGGGGCCAGAGACTCGTAGAGATGCATAGAGACCCATACAGACACACAGAGACTCAGAGAGTTGCAAAGAGACTCATAGAGATACATATAGACTCGTACAGACACACAGAGACTCATAGAGATCCATAGAGACCCATACAGACACACAAAGACTCATAGAGATACATAGAGACCCATACAGACACACAGAGACTCAGATGCATAGAGACTCATAGAGTTGCATAGAGACCCATACAGACACACAGATACTCATAGAGATACATAGAGACTCATAGAGACACACAGAGACTCGGAGAGTTGCATAGAGACCCATACAGACACACAGAGACTCAGATGCATAGAGACTCATAGAGTTGCATAGAGACCCATACAGACACACAGATACTCATAGAGATACATAGAGACTCATAGAGACACACAGAGACTCGGAGAGTTGCATAGAGACCCATACAGACACACAGAGACTCAGATGCATAGAGACTCATAGAGATACATAGAGTCTCAGATGCATAGAGACTCGGAGAGTTGCAAAGAGACCCATAGAGACTTATACAGATGCATAGAGATGCATAGAGACCCATAGAGATTCATAGAGATGCACAGAGACTCATAGAGATGCATAGGGATGCACACAGACTCATAGAGACTGCTAGAGATGCATATACACCCATAAAGATGCATAGAGACTCGTAGAGATCCATATAGCCTCAGAGAGACCATAGAGACACATCGAGACTCATAGAGATGCATAGAGACTCATATAGACTCATAGAGCCTCATAGAGATGCATAGAGACCCATGCAGACACAGAGACTCGGAGAGTTGCATAGAGACACATCGAGACTCATAAAGATTCATAGAGACTCGTAGAGATGCATAGAGACTCATAGAGACTCATAGAGCCTCATAGAGATGCATAGAGACCCATACAGACACAGAGACTCGGAGAGTTGCATAGAGACACATAGAGACTCATAGAGATTCATAGAGACTCGTAGAGATGCATAGAGACTCATAGAGCCTCATAGAGATGCATAGAGACTCATAGAGACTCATAAAGCCTCATAGAGATGCATAGAGACCCATACAGACACAGAGACTCGGAGAGTTGCATAGAGACACATAGAGATTCATCGAGACTCATAGAGATGCATAGAGACTCATAGAGACTCATAAAGCCTTATAGAGATGCATAGAGACTCATAGAGATTAATAGATCTATACTCAACAAGCATGCATGTCGACTCGTATCGATATATATATCAATATACACACGTGTCATTCATATACACTCAAATACGTCCTTCCTCTATATCTCTATATATATAAAAGGCAAAGTTGTGAATATGTGTGTCTGTTCAAAATGGTTAGCGTGCTTCCCGACATGCAACAAACTGCAAATTTGCCACGTGGGTACTTTCCAGACGGTACACCATGCACAAATTATAACAAGTATAACCCGTAAAAACAAAGTTTTTCACTATAAATCATTTAAATGCGTGGCGGCTAGAGTCCTCTCGTCCTCTGGCTTGAGATGGCTGTCACCTATGGGTCAGATGATTGTAGCGCAAGCATTAAGCAATTGGTAATTAAATATAATATTTTTGTCCTAAAAAGTGTAAAATTTTGGAATTTTTTTTTTCACGAAAATTAATTGTCACGCACAACGAGTCTGTGTGCAAAATGTCAGCTCGATTGGATCACGGGAAGTGGGTTAAAAAAACGACCGAAAGATTTGCATGGTCGTAAGCACGCAAGCAAGCAAGCAAGTGAACTTAATATAAATGTAATGTAGTAACTCGGCGGGAGACGACTTCACGGGTAACACACTCTTTATTTTATCAAACTCGTTCACAGGTGACTAACACCTACTTTGTATCTCGGGTGACAAACACCCACTTAGTATCTCGGGTGACAAACACCCACTTAGTATCTCGGGTGACAAACACCCACTTAGCTACTTGGCGACTAACGCCCACTGAGCTACTCGGATGACCAACATCCACTTAGTATCTCGGGTGACAAACACCCACTTAGCTACTCGGCGACTAACGCCACTGAGCTACTCGGATGACCAACATCCACTTAGCTACTCGGCGACTAACGCCCCTGAGCTACTCGGGACACTCCCTGCCCGGGGTATCCGTCTCGACTGTGGGTCCCCAGCCCGACCCACGGGGGCGTCGGACCCCGGGTCCCACAGCCTCGCCTCCGAGCCACACAGGGCCCCGGTCCCCACAAGGACGGCGGGACTAGGGGTCTCGTGGCACTAGGTCTTCAGCTCCGTCTTCGGGTCTTCAACTGGGTAACTCTCCCCGAGTGCTCTCGCGCGTCCCCCTTTATACCCCACCTGCGGACGTCGCTGCGAGCACCCACTTATTCGACCAATCGCCGGGCGCTGGCTACGATCCTCTTTTCCCACATCTCATCGTGCCTCACCACTCACGCCGCGCCGCCCCGTCATCTGTCACTCCCGGCGCGCGCGTCCACACCACGCCCACAACGCGTGCCCAACCCCGCACCCCGCGCCGCCCCGTGATCCATCACTGTCACAGTCGGCGCACGTCAATACCACCACTACATCACCCCCTACCACATAGCTCGCAGCCGCCCCGGCTGCTATAAAAATATACAAACCCCTCATCTGACACCAGTTGTAATGTAGTAACTCGGCGGGAGACGACTTCACGGGTAACACACTCTTTATTTTATCAAACTCGTTCACAGGTGACTAACACCTACTTTGTATCTCGGGTGACAAACACCCACTTAGTATCTCGGGTGACAAACACCCACTTAGTATCTCGGGTGACAAACACCCACTTAGCTACTTGGCGACTAACGCCCACTGAGCTACTCGGATGACCAACATCCACTTAGTATCTCGGGTGACAAACACCCACTTAGCTACTCGGCGACTAACGCCACTGAGCTACTCGGATGACCAACATCCACTTAGCTACTCGGCGACTAACGCCCCTGAGCTACTCGGGACACTCCCTGCCCGGGGTATCCGTCTCGACTGTGGGTCCCCAGCCCGACCCACGGGGGCGTCGGACCCCGGGTCCCACAGCCTCGCCTCCGAGCCACACAGGGCCCCGGTCCCCACAAGGACGGCGGGACTAGGGGTCTCGTGGCACTAGGTCTTCAGCTCCGTCTTCGGGTCTTCAACTGGGTAACTCTCCCCGAGTGCTCTCGCGCGTCCCCCTTTATACCCCACCTGCGGACGTCGCTGCGAGCACCCACTTATTCGACCAATCGCCGGGCGCTGGCTACGATCCTCTTTTCCCACATCTCATCGTGCCTCACCACTCACGCCGCGCCGCCCCGTCATCTGTCACTCCCGGCGCGCGCGTCCACACCACGCCCACAACGCGTGCCCAACCCCGCACCCCGCGCCGCCCCGTGATCCATCACTGTCACAGTCGGCGCACGTCAATACCACCACTACATAAAGGATTTAAAAAGGCAAAGTTGTGAATATGTGTGTCTGTTCAATATGTTTAGCGTGCTTCCCGACATGCACCAAACTGCAAATTTGCCATGTGGGTACTTTCCAGACTGTACACCATGCACAAATTATAAAAATACACTTTTGTGGGGTTTTTTTTGGGGGGGGGGGGAGGAGGGGGGAGCTCAATAATGCATTGATTTTTTTGCACGGCAAGTGAGCTGTGACGTCACATCCGTCACGTGACCCGCGCACGTGGTAGACGTAACGGCATTGTAGTTCAAGTTCATGTATTAGGTGTAGCCCTGTGAGCCATTCGGCTCTTGAATCGGGTGCAACCGCAACAAACAAAAACACAAAAACATGAACAAGAAAACATCTTAAAGTGATTATGTGACTAAGTACAAACAGAAAATCCAAGAAAAGACAGCAAAATATTGCAGAAAAAAAATCACCGTTACACCAACGCTGTGTGCAAAAATCCTAGTGGGATGCAAGTCAAACAACCAACAACAACCACAAGACAACTTAGATTAAGGCCATTAGTCTAACTCTGTACTACAACAACACAAACATGGCCAAACCCAATACACTTTTCGAAATCACCAAAATAAAGCCATGAAAGTCAAACAACAACAACCACAAAACAACTTAGATTAAGGCCATTAGTCTAACTCTGTACTACAACAACACAAACATGGCCAAACCCAATACACGTTTCGAAATCACCAAAATAAAGCCATGAAAGTCAAACAACAACAACAACCACAAGACAACTTAGATTAAGGCCATTAGTCTAACTCTGTACTACAACAACACAAACATGGCCAAACCCAATACACGTTTCGAAATCACCAAAATAAAGCCATGAAAGTCAAACAACAACAACAACCACAAGACAACTTAGATTAAGGCCATTAGTCTAACTCTGTACTACAACAACACAAACATGGCCAAACCCAATACACGTTTCGAAATCACCAAAATAAAGCCATGAAAGTCAAACAACAACAACAACCACAAGACAACTTAGATTAAGGCCATTAGTCTAACTCTGTACTACAACAACACAAACATGGCGGGTAGCGCTACGCCGCGCTACGAACCCGGCGACCCGAGTTCGATTCCCGCTCACGGCCACCACCGGTGACGATTATCTGAACCGGTCCTGGGGCCCTCCCCTAGGTCGACTCAGCCTCAAACGAGAAACTTCTGTGGTGTGTGGACATCGCCACTGGGGAGACAAAGGCGGCCGGGCGTGGTGCAGACCACCCACCCCCTCGTATCTCCATATAAATGATCTTCATGGTGGTACCCCCGGGGAACCAATCAAACATTTTACTTCTGGGACGCTAAACTCTCTGGTTCTTTCGGTAAAGTCGCGTAGGTGTTGAGGAGTTCCCACGGACGCACTCGGATGTAAGTTATGGGCTGTCGCCAAGGGTTTATTAAAGACTTCACAATAACACACAAGGGTACACAACTCCCAAAGAGACACATAGAGACCCATAGAGACTCATAGAGATTCATAGACTCATAGAGACCCATAGAGACCCATAGACTCATAGAGACCCATAGAGACTCTTAGAGATTCATAGACTCATAGAGGCCCATAGACCCATAGACTCATAGAGACTCATAGAGACTCATAGAGATTCATAGACTCATAGAGACTCGTATAGACCCATAGAGACCCATAGAGACCCATATAGACTCATAGACTCATAGAGACCCATAGAGACTCATAGAGATGCATAGACTCATAGAAACTCGTATAGACCCATAGAGACCCATAGAGACCCATATAGACTCATAAACTCATATAGACCCATAGAGACTCATAGAGACCCATAGAGACTCATATAGACCCATAGACACCCATAAAGACTCATATAGACCCATAGAGTCCCATAGAGTCCCATAGAGACTCATAGAGACCCATAGAGACCCATAGAGACTCATATAGACCCATAGATACCCATAGAGACCCATATACACCCATAGAGACTCATATAGACCCATAGAGACCCATAGAGACTCATAGATACCCATAGAGACCCATATAGACTCATAGAGACCCATATAGACTCATAGAGACCCATATAGACTCAGACTCATATAGACTCATAGAGACCCATAGAGACACATAGACTCAGAGAGACCCATAGACTCATAGAGACCCATATAGACCCATAGACTCATAGACTCATAGAGACCCATAGAGACCCATAGACTCATAGAGACCCATAGAGAATCATAGAGACCCATAGAGTCCCATAGAGACACATAGAGATTCATAGACTCATAGAAACCCATAGAGACTCATAGAGACTCATAGAGACCCATAGACCCATAGACTCATAGAGACCCATAGACTCATAGAGACCCATAGAGACTCATAGAGACCCATAGAGATCCATAGAGACCCATATAGACTCAGAGAGACCCATAGAGACCCATAGACTAATAGAGACCCATAGATACCCATATAGACTCATATAGACCCATAGAGACCCACAGAGACCCATATAGACTCAGAGACTCATAGAGACCCATAGACTCATAGAGACCCATAGAGGCACATAGAGAATCATAGAGACCCATAGACTCATATAGACCCATAGAGACACATAGAGACCCATATAGACTCATAGACTCATAGAGACCCATAGACTCATAGAGACCCATAGAGACACATAGATAATCATAGAGACCCATAGACTCATATAGACCCATAGAGACCCATAGAAACCCATAGAGACCCATAGAAACCCATAGACTCATAGAGACCCATAGAGACACATATAGAATCATAGAGACCCATACACTTATAGAGACTCATAGAGACACATATATACCCATATAGACTCATATAGACTCATATAGACTCATAGAGACCCATAGAAACCCATAGACTCATAGAGACCCATAGATACCCATATAGACTCATATAGACTCATAGAGACCCATAGAGACACATAGAGAATTATAGAAACCCATAGAGACCCATAGAGACCCATAGACTCATATAGACCCATAGAGACTCATAGAAACCCATAGAGACCCATAGACTCATAGAAACCCATAGAGACCCATAGAAACCCATATAGACTCATAGACTCATAGAGACCCATAGAGACTCATAGAAACCCATAGAGACCCATAGACTCATAGAAACCCATAGAGACCCATAGAGACCTGCCACCGGGCCGCAGGGGGATGGTTTGTTGTACGACGCGATGACGTCATCGCGCCGGGCTTTAATGTACAATGCGACTATGACGTCACCACGCCAGGTTTTTAACGTACGATGCGATGACGTCACCGCGTCGGGGCTTTCGTCGCACGACGCGGTGACGTCAGCCACTGCCTCTTGCGCGGTGACGTCATTACGTCGCCGGTTTCTCCCCTACCCGCGGGTTTCAAGTGAAGCTTGGCGGTCGGCGTTTGAGCGAATTAACTTATCGACAATTTAGCAGCGGGTTTCGTTTAAACAAAATTAGCCAGTCTCTGGCGATCGTCCGTCTGCGTGACTCGCCTCCAGGGTTACGCGGGACTCCGTTGGGGGTGAGTGGTGCGGTCGGTGGGGTTGAGGGTTTTCGGGCGAGAGAGACTAGGAAAGGCCCTAGGGCTCGTTCAGGCCTAGTTCAGGTTGTGCTGGGGTAGAGGGTTTTGGGGCGAGAGAGACTAGGAAAGGCCCTAGGGCTCGTTCAGGCCTAGTTTAGGTGGTGGTGCGGTCGGTGGGGTTGAGGGTTTTGTGGCGAGAGAGACTAGGAAAGGCACTAGGGCTCGTTCAGGCCTAGTTTAGGTTGTGGTGCGGTGAGGGTTTTGGGGCGAGAGAGACTAGGAAAGGCCCTAGGGTTCGTTCGGGCCTAGTTTAGGTTGTGGTGGGGTTGAGAGTTTTGGGGCGAGAGAGACTAGGAAAGGCCCTAGGGTTCGTTCGGGCCTAGTTTAGGTTGTGGTGGGGTTAAGGGTTTTGGGGCGAGAGAGACTAGGAAAGCCCCTAGGGCTCGTTGAGGCCTAGTTCAGGCCTTCGCTCGGCAGTATATATAAAGTGTTTAGTTAACTTTGGTTTTCAAAGTTTGTTACTTTTTTGTGTTCGTATCTTCCCCTGAGGGGGCTTTTAAAGGTCTCGGAGAGATTGTCCCCGTTCGTCGCGGTCCACGCTGCCTTGGGCAAAGGAATGGCGCTGTTCCCGGTGAAAAGGTACACGTGGTGGTGGTAGTAGACACGCGTGCGAATGTTTACATTCACACACTCACATACACACATGTATACAACAACATGTATACATACACACACTAACATACATACACTAACATACATACACGTATACAACAACATGTATACATACACACACTAACATACACGAACATACATACACTCACATACACACATGTATACAACAACATGTATACATACACACACTAACATACATACACTAACATACATACACGTATACAACAACAACATGTATACATACACACACTAACATACATACTCACACTCACATACATACACTCACATACATACATACACTCACATACACACACGTATACAACAACATGTATACATACACACACTAAGAGTCTATGGGTCTCTGTGTGAGTGAGTCTATGGGTCTCTGTGTGAGTGAGTCTGTGGCTCTCTGTGTGAGTGAGTCTATGGGTCTTTGTGTGAGTGAGTTTATGGCTGTCTGTGTGAGTGAGTCTACATCTCTCTGTGTGAGTGAGTCTATGGCTCTCTGTGTGAGTGAGTCTATGGCTCTTTGTGCGAGTGAGTCTATGGCTGTCTGTGTGAGTGAGTCTATGGCTCTCTGTGTGAGTGAGTCTATGGCTCTCTGTGTGAGTGAGTCTATGACTCTCTGTGCGAGTGAGTCTATGGCTGTCTGTGTGAGTGAGTCTATGGGTCTCTGTGTGAGTGAGTCTATGGCTCTCTGTGTGAGTGAGTCTATGGCTCTCTGTGCGAGTGAGTCTATGGGTCTCTGTGTGAGTGAGTCTATGGGTCTCTGTGTGAGTGAGTCTATGGGACTCTGTGTGAGTGAGTCTATGGCTCTCTGTGTGAGTGAGTCTATGGCTCTCTGTGTGAGTGAGTCTATGGGTCTCTTTGTGAGTGAGTCTCTGTGTGAGTGAGTCTATGGCTGTCTGTGTGAGTGAGTCTACGGCTCTCTGTGTGAGTGAGTCTATGGCTCTCTGTGTGAGTGAGTCTCTGTGTGAGTGAGTCTATGGGTCTCTGTGTGAGTGAGTCTATGGGTCTCTGTGTGAGTGAGTCTATGGCTCTCTGTGTGAGTGAGTCTATGGGTCTCTTTGTGAGTGAGTCTCTGTGTGAGTGAGTCTATGGCTCTCTGTGTGAGTGAGTCTATGGCTGTCTGTGTGAGTGAGTCTATGGGTCTCTTTGTGAGTGAGTCTCTGTGTGAGTGAGTCTACGGCTCTCTGTGTGAGTGAGTCTATGGGTCTCTGTGTGAGTGAGTCTATGGGTCTCTGTGTGAGTGAGTCTGTGGCTCTCTGTGTGAGTGAGTCTATGGGTCTCTGTGTGAGTGAGTCTGTGGCTCTCTGTGTGAGTGAGTCTATGGGTCTTTGTGTGAGTGAGTTTATGGCTGTCTGTGTGAGTGAGTCTACGGCTCTGTGTGAGTGAGTCTATGGGTCTCTGTGTGAGTGAGTCTATGGCTCTCTGTGTGAGTGAGTCTATGGGTCTCTTTGTGAGTGAGTCTCTGTGTGAGTGAGTCTATGGCTGTCTGTGTGAGTGAGTCTATGGCTGTCTGTGTGAGTAAGTCTATGACTGTGTGAGTGAGTCTATGGCTCTCTGTGTGAGTGAGTCTATGGCTCTCTGTGTGAGTAAGTCTATGACTGTGTGAGTGAGTCTATGAGTCTCTATGTGTGAGTGAGTCTATGGGTCTCTGTGTGAGTGAGTCTATGGGTCTCTGTGTGGTGAGTCTATGGCTCTCTGTGTGAGTGAGTCTATGGGTCTCTGCGTGAGTGAGTCTATGGCTCTCTGTGTGAGTAAGTCTGTGAGTCTATGGCTCTCTGTGTGGGTGAGTCTATGGGTCTCTCTGTGTGAGTGAGTCTATGGGTCTCTGTGTGGTGAGTCTATGGGTCTCTGTGTGAGTGAGTCTGGGTCTCTGTGTGAGTGAGTATGTGGCTCTCTGTGTGAGTGAGTCTATGGGTCTCTGTGCGAGTGAGTCTCTGTGTGAGTGAGTCTATGACTCTCTGAAGGAGTGAGTCTATGGGTCTCTCTGAGTGAGTCTACGGCTCCTCATTTCTCCCCCCCCCCCGCCCTGCCCCCCCCCACTGCCCTTCCCCAGGTTTCTGGGCGACGACGAGGAGGCTGATGTTGGGCACGGGGAAGGCAGCGACGGCCGCGCCCGGCTGATTCTGCAGCGGCTGAACGAGGGGGGCGGCTGCTGGCGGTGGTGGTGTGGACGGGCACCACCCCGCCACGGAGCCGCGGACGCCTAAAGCCCCGGGTCCTTCGAGCCGCGGGGCACAGCCGAGGCCAAAGAGAAAACGGAAAGGTGACGCTGAGGGTGACGGCCGTGTCGGTGCGGGTGAGGGGGGTTCATGATGGCGGTGTCGGTGAGGGAGTTAGTGGGGTTCATGGTGTCGGTGAGTGAGTGGGGTTCACGACAGCCGTGTCGGTGCGGGTGAGGGGGGTTCACGATGGCCGTGTGGGTGAGTGAGTGAGGGGGGTTCACGATGGCTGTGTCAGTGAGGGAGTTAGTGGGGTTCATGGTGTCGGTGCGGGTGAGGGGGGTTCACGATGGCCGTGTCGGTGAGGGAGTTAGTGGGGTTCATGATGGCCGTGTCGGTGAGGGAGTGAGGGGGGTTCACGATGGCCGTGTCGGTGAGTGGGGTTCATGATGGTCGTGTCAGTGAGGGAGTTAGTGGGGTTCATGGTGTCGGTGCGGGTGAGGGGGGTTCACGATGGCCGTGTGGGTGAGTGAGTGAGGGGGGTTCACGATGGCTGTGTCAGTGAGGGAGTTAGTGGGGTTCATGGTGTCGGTGCGGGTGAGGGGGGTTCACGATGGCCGTGTCGGTGAGGGAGTTAGTGGGGTTCATGATGGCCGTGTCCGTGAGTGGGTGGGGTTCACGATGGCCGTGTCGGTGAGGGAGTGAGGGGGGTTCACGATGGCCGTGTCCGTGAGTGGGTGGGGTTCACGATGGCCGTGTCGGTGAGTGGGGTTCATGATGGGCGTGTCAGTGAGGGAGTTAGTGGGGTTCATGGTGTCGGTGCGGGTGAGGGGGGTTCATGATGGGCGTGTGGGTGAGGGGGGTTCACGACGGCCGTGTTGGTGAGGGAGTGGGGTTCACGATGGCCGTGTGGGTGAGTGTGTGGGTGGGGTTCACGATGGCCGTGTGGGTGAGTGAGTGAGTGGGGTTCATGATGCCCGTGTGGGTGAGTGTGTGGGTGGGGTTCACGATGGCCGTGTCATTGTGAGTGAGTGGGGTTCACGATGGCCGTGTCGGTGAGGGTGAGGGGGGTTCACGAAGGCCGTGTCGGTGAGGGAGTTAGTGGGGTTCATGGTGTCGGTGCGGGTGAGGGGGGTTCACGATGGCCGTGTGGGTGAGTGGGTGATTGGGGTTCACGATGGCCGTGTCAGTGCGGGTCACAGCGACGCTGTCTTAGTCTGTTGCAATCTCTCTCTTTGTGGCGTCTTCATTATTTTCTCCTGCAGGTCGCCACGGCGACGACGCCCCGGAGGCGGTTGCCGTGGCTGAGACGACGGTTGCCATGGCGGCGACGAAGCCGGTTGCCGTGGCGGCGGCGGCGACGAAGCCGGTTGCCATGGCGAAGACGGCTGTTGCCGTGGCGAAGAAAGCGACGAAGCCGGTTGCCGTGGCGACGAAGCCGGTTGCCGTGGCGAAGAAAGCGGCTGCCGGGTCGACGTTCACGGTGCTGGCGGACGTCGGCAAGAAGACGGCCAAAGCCAAGGTGCTCAGACGCAGACACGGCCACCGTGAACCCCACACACCCACATAGCCACCGTGAACCCCACACACCCACACAGCCGTTGTGAACCCCACCCACACGGCCGTCGTGAACCCACCCACACAACCATCGTGAACTCACCCACACGGCCGCCGTGAACTCACCCACACCCACACGGCCATCGTGAACTCACCCACACGGCCGCCGTGAACTCACCCACACCCACACGCCCATCATGAACCCCACCCACACAGCCGTCGTGAACCCACCCACCCACACGGCCATCGTGAACCCCACCCACCCACACGGCCATCGTGAACCCCACCCACCCACACGGCCATCGTGAACCCACCCACCCACACGGCCATCATGAACCCCACCCACCCACACGGCCGTCGTGAACCCACCCACACAACCATCGTGAACTCACCCACACGGCCATCGTGAACCCCACCCACACGGCCGTCGTGAACCCCACCCACCCACATGGCTATCGTGAACCCACCCACACGGCCGTCGTGAACCCCACCCACCCACACGGCCATCGTGAACCCACCCACACGGCCATCGTGAACCCACCCACCCACACGGCCATCCTGAACCCCACCCACACGGCCGTCGTGAACCCCACCCACCCACACGGCCATCGTGAACCCACCCACACGGCCATCGTGAACCCACCCACCCACACGGCCATCCTGAACCCCACCCACACGGCCGTCGTGAACCCCACCCACCCACACGACCATCGTGAACCCCACCCACCCACACGGCCATCGTGAACCCCACCCACCCACACGGCCATCGTGAACCCCACCCATCCACACGGCCATCGTGAACTCACCCACACGACCATCGTGAACTCACCCACACGGCCATCGTGAACCCCACCCACACAGCCGTCGTGAACCCCACCCACCCACACTGGCGCCTTGAACCCCACCCACCCACACGGCCAACGTGAACCCCACCCACCCACACGGCCATCGTGACCCCACCCACCCACATGGCCATCGTGACCCACACCGACACAGCCATCGTGACCCCCACCCACACGGCCATCGTGAACTCACCCACACAGCCATTGTGAACCCCACCCACACGACCATCGTAAACCCACCCACACAGCCGTCGTGAATCCCACCCACCCACACGGCCATCGTGAACCCACCCACCCACACGGCCACCGTGAACCCCACCCACCCACACGGCCATCGTGAACCCCACCAACACAGCCATCGTGACCCCACCCACACGTCCATCGTAAACCCACCCACACCGACACAGCTGACCACAGTCCCACCGTGAACCCGCCCTCCCGCCCATCGTGAACCCACCCACCCACACGGCCACCGTGAACCCCACCCACCCACACTGCCGCCTTGAACCCCACCCACCCACATGGCCAACGTGAACTCCACCCACCCACACGGCCGTCGTGAACCCCACCCACCCACACAGCCGTCGTGAACCCCACCCACCCACACGGCCATCGTGAACCAAACCCACACGGCCATCGTGAACCCACCCACCCACACTGGCGCCTTGAACCCCACCCACCCACACTGGCGCCTTGAGCCCCACCCACCCACCCACACGGCCATCGTGACCCCACCCACCCACACGGCCATCGTGACCCACACCGACACAGCCATCGTGACCCCCACCCACACGGCCGTCGTGAACCCCACCCACACGGCCATCGTGAACCCCACCCACCCACACGTCCATCGTGAACCCACCCACACCAACAGGGCCGTCGTGAACTCACCCACACCCACACGGCCATCGTGAACCCCACCCACCCACACGGCCGTCGTGAACCCACCCACACCCACACGGCCGTCGTGAACCCCACCCACCCACACGGCCACCGTGACCCCACCCACACGGCCACTGTGAACCCCACCCACCCACACGGCCACCGTGACCCCACCCACACGGCCACTGTGAACCCCACCCACCCCACGGCCACCGTGAACCCCACCCACCCACACGGCCATCGTGAACCCCACCCACCCACCCACACGTCCATCGTGAACCCCACCCACCCACACGGCCGTTGTGAACCCCACCCACACGGCCGTCGTGAACCCACCCACCCACCCACACGTCCATCGTGAACCCCACCCACCCACACGGCCGTCGTGAACCCACCCACACAACCATCGTGAACTCACCCACACGGCCATCGTGAACCCCACCCACACTGCCACCGTGAACCCCACCCACCCACACGGCCGTCGTGAATCCCACCCACACGGCCATCGTGAACCCCACCCACCCACACGGCCATCGTGAACCCCACCCACACTACCGCATGAACCCCACCCACCCACACGGCCAACGTGAACCCCACCCACACGGCCATCGTGAACCCCACCCACCCACACGGCCATCGTGAATCCCACCCACCCACACGGCCATCGTGAACCCACCCACACGGCCGTCGTGAACCCCACCCACCCACACGGCCATCGTGAACCCCACCCACCCACACGGCCATCGTGAACCCACCCACACGGCCGTCGTGAACCCCACCCACCCACACGGCCATCGTGAACCCCACCCACCCACACGGCCACCGTGAACCCCACCCACCCACACGGCCATCGTGAACCCCACCAACACAGCCATCGTGACCCCACCCACACGTCCACCGTGAACCCCACCCACCCACACGGCCATCGTGAACCCCACCAACACAGCCATCGTGACCCCACCCACACGTCCATCGTAAACCCACCCACACCGACACAGCTGACCACAGTCCCACCGTGAACCCGCCCTCCCGCCCATCGTGAACCCACCCACCCACACGGCCACCGTGAACCCCACCCACCCACACTGCCGCCTTGAACCCCACCCACCCACACGGCCATCGTGAACCCCACCCACCCACCCACACGTCCATCGTGAACCCCACCCACCCACACGGCCGTTGTGAACCCCACCCACCCACCCACACGGCCGTCGTGAACCCACCCACACAACCATCGTGAACTCACCCACACGGCCATCGTGAACCCCACCCACACTGCCACCGTGACCCCACCCACCCACACGGCCGTCGTGAATCCCACCCACACGGCCATCGTGAACCCCACCCACCCACACGGCCGTCGTGAACCCACCCACACCCACACGGCCATCGTGAACACCACCCACCCACACGGCCATCGTGACCCCCACCTACACGGCCGTCATGAACCCACCCCCACCCACACAGCCACCGTGACCCCACTCACACGTCCATCGTGAACCCCACCCACACTACCGCATGAACCCCACCCACCCACACGGCCATCGTGAATCCCACCCACCCACACGGCCATCGTGAACCCACCCACACGGCCGTCGTGAACCCCACCCACCCACACGGCCATCGTGAACCCCACCCACCCACACGGCCATCGTGAACCCCACCCACCCACACGGCCATCGTGAACCCACCCACACGGCCGTCGTGAACCCCACCCACCCACACGGCCATCGTGAACCCCACCCACCCACACGGCCATCGTGAACCCCACCCACCCACACGGCCATCGTGAACCCCACCAACACAGCCATCGTGACCCCACCCACACGTCCATCGTAAACCCACCCACACCGACACAGCTGACCACAGTCCCACCGTGAACCCGCCCTCCCGCCCATCGTGAACCCACCCACCCACACGGCCACCGTGAACCCCACCCACCCACACTGCCGCCTTGAACCCCACCCACCCACACGGCCATCGTGAACCCCACCCACCCACCCACACGTCCATCGTGAACCCCACCCACCCACACGGCCGTTGTGAACCCCACCCACCCACCCACACGGCCGTCGTGAACCCACCCACCCACACGGCCGTCGTGAACCCACCCACACAACCATCGTGAACTCACCCACACGGCCATCGTGAACCCCACCCACACTGCCACCGTGACCCCACCCACCCACACGGCCGTCGTGAATCCCACCCACACGGCCATCGTGAACCCCACCCACCCACACGGCCGTCGTGAACCCACCCACACCCACACGGCCATCGTGAACACCACCCACCCACACGGCCATCGTGACCCCCACCTACACGGCCGTCATGAACCCACCCCCACCCACACAGCCACCGTGACCCCACTCACACGTCCATCGTGAACCCCACCCACACTACCGCATGAACCCCACCCACCCACACGGCCAACGTGAACCCCACCCACACGGCCGTCGTGAACCCCACCCACCCACACGGCCATCGTGAACCCCACCCACCCACACGGCCATCGTGAACCCCACCCACCCACACGGCCATCGTGAACCCCACCCACCCACACGGCCATCGTGAACCCACCCACACGGCCGTCGTGAACCCCACCCACCCACACGGCCATCGTGAACCCCACCCACCCACACGGCCATCGTGAACCCCACCCACCCACACGGCCATCGTGAACCCCACCAACACAGCCATCGTGACCCCACCCACACGTCCATCGTGAACCCCACCCACCCACACGGCCACCGTGAACCCCACCCACCCACACGGCCATCGTGAACCCCACCAACACAGCCATCGTGACCCCACCCACACGTCCATCGTGAACCCCACCCACCCACACGGCCACCGTGAACCCCACCCACCCACACGGCCATCGTGAACCCCACCCACCCACACGGCCACCTTGAACCCCACCCACCCACATGGCCATCGTGAACCCCACCCACCCACCCACACGTCCATCGTGAACCCCACCCACCCACACGGCCGTTGTGAACCCCACCCACCCACCCACACGGCCGTCGTGAACCCACCCACACAACCATCGTGAACTCACCCACACGGCCATCGTGAACCCCACCCACACTGCCACCGTGACCCCACCCACCCACACGGCCGTCGTGAATCCCACCCACAAGGCCATCGTGAACCCCACCCACCCACACGGCCGTCGTGAACCCACCCACACCCACACGGCCATCGTGAACACCACCCACCCACACGGCCATCGTGACCCCCACCTACACGGCCGTCATGAACCCACCCCCACCCACACAGCCACCGTGACCCCACTCACACGTCCATCGTGAACCCCACCCACACTACCGCATGAACCCCACCCACCCACACGGCCAACGTGAACCCCACCCACACGGCCATCGTGAACCCCACCCACCCACACGGCCATCGTGAACCCCACCCACCCACACGGCCGTCGTGAACCCCACCCACCCACACGGCCATCGTGAACCCCACCAACACAGCCATCGTGACCCCACCCACACGTCCATCGTAAACCCACCCACACCGACACAGCTGACCACAGTCCCACCGTGAACCCGCCCTCCCGCCCATCGTGAACCCACCCACACGGCCATCGTGAACCCCACCCACCCACACGTCCATCGTGAACCCACCCACACCGACACGGTTGACCACAGTCCCACCGTGAACCCGCCCGCCCGCCGGCAGGTGGAGAGGGTGCTCCCCGATTGGCTGGCGAGGCCCCGTGTGGTGTCACGCAGCATCCGCCACCGCTCCGTGCCGACCTCCGACCTCCCCTGGCTCCACCCGCGCCTGTACTCCAAGATGGCCGCCAACGGAATCCACAGTCTCTTCCCCGGTGAGGCCGGGCGCGGGCCGGATTAGTTCATTCGTCCATTGGTATTGAATGGGTAATGCTTGGAAGATACCAAATACAATAGGGGGGTTCCATTGAATGTAACCCCCCCCCCTCCATCAACATAGAATGGACTGTCCCACTCTGTGCCATCCAATAGGCTGCAGCGATCAACTGCGGCTTGGACTGTACCAAACGCACACGATAGAGAGGGGGGGTGTTCTTGAGACAAAGCATTACCCATTCAATACCAATGGACGTATCCATTATAGAATAAAAAGGGGGTTATATGTTGATTGTCTCAAAAACACCCCCTTCTCTATCGTGTGCGTTTGGTACAGTCCAGGCCCAGGTGATTGCTGTGGTCTATTGAATAGGGCTGAGTGGGAGAGTTCATTCTATGTTGGTAGGGAGAGGAGGGGGGTTACATTCAATGGAACCCCCCTATTGTATTTTGTATCTTCCAAAGCATTACCCATTCAACACCAATGGACGTATCCATTATAGAACAAAAAGGGGTGGAGGTGGGGTTATATGTTGATTGTCTCAAGAACACCCCCCTTCTCCATCGTGTGCGTTTGGTACAGTCCAAGCCGCAGTTGATCGCCGTGGTCTATTGAATGGGGCAGAGTGGGACAGTCCATTCTATGTTGGTGGGGAGAGGAGGGGGGTTACATTCAATGGAACCCCCCTATTGTATTTGGTATCTTCCAAAGCATTACCCATTCAATACCAATGGACGAATCCATTATACAACAAAAAGGGGGTTTATGTTGATTGTCTCAAGAACACCCCCCTTCTCTATCGTGTGCGTTTGGTACAGTCCAAGTGATCGCTGCAGCCTATTGCATGGGGCAGAGTGGGACAGTCCATTCTATGTTGGTGGGGAGGGGAGGGGGGTTACATTCAATGGAACCCCCCTATTTTATTTGGTATCTTCCAAGCATTACCCATTCAATACCAATGGACGTATCAATTATAGAACAAAAAGGGGTGGAGGGGTGGGGGTATGTAGATTGTCTCAAGAACACCCCCCCTTCTCTATCGTGCGCATTTGGTACAGTCCAGGCCCAGGTGATTGCTGCAGTCCATTGGATGGGGCTGAGTGGGAGAGTTAATTCTATGTTGGGCAGGGGGGTGGGGTCAAATCTGTTTAATCCCCTATACTATTTGGTTTCTTCCAAGCATTCCCATTCATTCAGTACAAATGGACGCATCCATTATACAACAAACGGGGGGTAGGATGTGTTTTGTTTTAATTGTTTTAATTGTTTGTTTTGTTTTATTGTTATAATTGTTTAATTGGTTGTTTAATTGTTTTAATTGTTGAATTGTTTTAATTGTTTTGTTTTAATTGTTTTGTTTTAATTGTTTTAGTTGTTTGTTTAATTGTTTTAATTGTTTTAATTGTTTAAATAGTTTGTTTTAATTGTTTAAATTGTTTTAATTTTTTAATTGTTTAATTGGTTTAATTGTTTTAATTGTTTTTTATTTTTATTATTTTATTTTTTTATTGTTTAATTAAATGTCTTAAGATACCCCCCCCCCTCGCCCTGCGCGTTTGGTACAGTCCAGGTCCAGGTGATCCCAGCTATGCTGGAGGGGGCGGCGGCGGGAGGGTTCATTCTGGGCCGGGGGGGTCAGATCAATGTAACCCCCCATTTCATTTGGTATCTTCCAAGCATTCCCATTCATTCAGTACAAATGGACGCATCCATTATACAACAAACGGGGGGTAAGATGTGTTTTGTTTTAATTGTTTGTTTTGTTTTATTGTTATAATTGTTTTAATTGTTTAATTGGTTGTTTAATTGTTTTAATTGTTTAATTGTTTTAATTGTTTTGTTTTAATTGTTTTGTTTTAATTGTTTTAGTTGTTTGTTTAATTGTTTTAATTGTTTAAATAGTTTGTTTTAATTGTTTAATTGTTTTAATTTTTTAATTGGTTTAATTGTTTTAATTGTTTTTTTATTTGTATTATTTTATTTTTTTATTGTTTAATTAAATGTCTTAAGAAACCCCCCCCTCGCCCTGTGCGTTTGGTACAGTCCAGGTCCAGGTGATCCCAGCTGTGCTGGAGGGGGCGGCGGCGGGAGGGTTCATTCTGGGCCGGGGGGGTCAGCGGCCGAGCGACATTTGTGTGTCCGCCCCCACGGGCAGCGGGAAGACGCTGGCCTTCGTCATCCCCATTGTGCAGGTGGGTGAGGCAGCAGCAGCAGCAGCATCAGCAGTAGCATCATCAGCATCATCATCAGGAGAAATCTTCAGCAGCATCAGCAGCAGCATCATCAGCAGCGGCATCAGCAGAATCAGCATCATCATCATGAGAAATCTTCAGCAGCAGCATCAGCAGCATCAGCAGCAGCAGCATCATCAGCAGCGGCAGCATCATCAGGAAAATCAGCATCAGCAGCAGCAGCAGCGTCATCAGCAGCAGCAGCAGCAGCGTCATCAGCAGCAGCAGTAGCAGCAGCAGCAGCATCAGTAGCAGCGGCATCAGCAGAATCAGCATCATCATCAGGAGAAATCTTCAGCAGCAGCAGTAGCATCAGCAGCAGCAGCATCAGCAGCAGCGGCATCAGCAGCATCAGCAGTAGCAGCATCAGCAGCATTGCATCATCAGCATCAGCAGTAGCAGCATCAGCAGCAGCATCATCAGCAGCGGCAGCATCATCATCAGGAAAATCAGCAGCATCAGCAGCAGTAGCAGCAGCATCAGTAGCAGCGGCATCAGCAGAATCAGCAGCAGAATCAGCAGCAGCATCAGCAGCATCATCAGCAGCAGTTTAACACGTGCGAGGCTTTCGCGACCAATATTATTCATAATCAACGTTTTTGGGTTGAGATCGCGTTATTATTTATAAATGTGTCGTAACCCTCCACCACCCGACACGGCCAATCAGTAAAAAAAGTGTCACGTTGACAAAAGACAAATAGTTGAAGCGTGAAACCACAACATTTACTATTTGAGTAGCACGACGTTTTGCTGGTAATTGCATCCAGCATCATCGGGCAATTCGCCAGAATGGTCATCAGCAGCAGTAGCATCATCAGCAGTAGCATCATCATCAGCAGTACCATCATCAAGATCATCAGCATTATCAGGATCATCATCATCATCAGTGGCATCATCATCAATAGCATCATCATTGGCAACAGCATCGTGTCTCGCCGTGTCTCGCCGTGTGTGTCTCACCGTGTGTGTCTCACCGTGTGTGTCTCACCGTGTGTGTCTCACCGTGTGTGTCTCACCGTGTGTGTCTCACCGTGTGTGTCTCACCGTGTGTGTCTCACCGTGTGTGTCTCACCGTGTCTCCACCGTGTGTGTGTTTCACCGTGTCTCACCGCGTCTCACCGTGTGTGTCTCACCGTGTGTCTCACCGTGTGTGTCTCACCCCGTGTCTCACCCCGTGTCTCGCCGTGTGTCTCCGTGTGTCTCACCGTGTGTGTCTCACCGTGTGTATCTCACCGTGTGTGTCTCACCGTGTGTGTCTCACCGTGTGTGTCTCACCGTGTGTGTGTCTCACTGTGTCTCACCGCGTCTCACCGTGTGTGTCTCACCGTGTGTGTCTCACCGTGTGTCTCACCGTGTGTGTCTCACCGCGTCTCACCGTGTCTCACCGTGTGTGTCTCACCGTGTGTGTCTCACCGTGTGTGTCTCACCATGTGTGTCTCACCGTGTCTCACCGCGTCTCACCGTGTGTCACCGTGTGTCACCGTGTGTGTCTCACCGTGTCTGTCTCTCCGTGTCTCTCCGTGTCTCACCGTTTCTCACCGCGTGTCTCCGTGTCTCACCGTGTCTCACCGTGTGTGTCTCACCGCGTGTCTCCGTGTCTCCCCGTGCCACAGCTCCTCATGGACCGTGCCGTGTGCCAGATCCGAGCCCTCGTCGTCTTGCCGACCAAGGAACTCGCTCAGCAGGTCGGGACACCACGGACATCCAGCCTCAGTGTGTCTCAGTGTGTGTCTCAGTGTCTCTGTGTGTTTCAGTGTCTCAGTGTCCCAGTGTCCCAGTGTCTCAGCCTGTGTCTCAGTGTCCCAGTGTCTCAGTGTCTCAGTGTCCCAGTGTCTCAGTGTCTCAGCCTGTGTCTCAGTGTCTCAGTGTCTCAGTGTCCCAGTGTCTCAGTGTCTCAGTGTCCCAGTGTTTCAGTGTCTCCGTGTCCCAGTGTCCCAGTGTCTCCGTGTCCCAGTGTCTCCGTGTCCCAGTGTCTCAGCCTGTGTCTCAGCCTGTGTCTCAGTGTCTCAGTGTCCCAGTGTCTCAGTGTCCCAGTGTCTCAGTGTCCCAGTGTTTCAGTGTCTCCGTGTCCCAGTGTCCCAGTGTCCCAGTGTCTCCGTGTCCCAGTGTCTCCGTGTCCCAGTGTCTCAGCCTGTGTCTCAGCCTGTGTCTCAGTGTCTCAGTGTCCCAGTGTCTCAGTGTCTCAGTGTCTCAGTGTCCCAGTGTCTCAGTGTCCCAGTGTCTCAGTGTCTCAGTGTCCCAGTGTCTCAGTGTCTCCGTGTCCCAGTGTCTCCGTGTCCCAGTGTCTCCGTGTCCCAGTGTCTCCGTGTCCCAGTGTCTCAGCCTGTGTCTCAGCCTGTGTCTCAGTGTCTCAGTGTCTCAGTGTCCCAGTGTCTCAGTGTCCCAGTGTCTCAGTGTCTCAGTGTCCCAGTGTTTCAGTGTCTCCGTGTCCCAGTGTCTCAGTGTCTCAGTGTCTCAGTGTTTCCGTGTCTCAGTGTCTCAGTGTCCCAGTGTCTCAGTGTCCCAGTGTCCCAGTGTCCCAGTGTCTCCGTGTCCCAGTGTCTCAGTGTCCCAGTGTCTCAGTGTCCCAGTGTCTCAGTGTCCCAGTGTCTCAGTGTCTCCGTGTCCCAGTGTCCCAGTGTCTCAGTGTCCCAGTGTCTCAGTGTCCCAGTGTCTCAGTGTGTGTCTCGGCAGTTGTGGAGAGAGTTTCCCATACCTGGGCAGTGTGCTCATGACCGGCTCCGGATGACAGCAGAGGTCTCACTCCGAATCAGTCGAGCGGCAATATCTTTTCATCGGTTGCGTAACGTTGTGTGGAAGCTACCTGGTCTGTCGCTCCGCACGAAGCTTCAGGTCTTCTCGGCCACGGTCATTCCCTTCCTTCTCTACGCTTGCGAAACGTGGAACCCCCTAATGGAGCATCTTCGCCGGTTGGAAACATTTAGGCTGGCCTGCCTACGATCTATCCTGGGTTTAACCAGGCTGGATTGTGTGAGGAGCTCACAAATCCTTGAAAGATCTGGGCAAAGTCCCATCGGTGAGCTCCTCCGGCAGGCAAGGCTGCGTTGGCTGGGTCATGTAGCCCGCATGCCCAGCCACCGCATGCCTAAACAGCTTTTGTTCGGCCAGATCGAGGGGGCTAAACGGGCACGGCACGGGCTAGAGAAGAGATGGAGTGATGTGGTACAGGAGGACGTGGAGCTGAGTGGACTTGCCGATGACTGGTACCAGCGGTGTTAAGATCGCCTCTGTGGAGGAGGCTCGTGAAGGACGCTACTGGGCAGTTGGAGGCAGTCGCCCTCCAGCAACAACGGAGGGCGGAGGAGCGACGCTCACAACAACGAGCGGAGCGCCGGGTGGCTAAAGCGCAGCGAGTTGGCACAGTAGGGGGCACAGGTGGTGCATCGGCCAGTCATCTCGGCCATATCAGTCAGTCGACCCATGGAACCTGCTGGGTCTGCCCCGTGACCTCCTGCCAGCGGGCGTTCGACACTTCACATGGCCTCAAGGTGCACTTGGCCTGGCACAAGCGTCGTGGTGACGTCACCGCCACTTAGTGGCGAATGGCGGTTGTTGTTGTGTGTCTGTGTGTGTGTGTCTCTGTGTGTGTCTCTGTGTCAGTGTGTCTCTGTGTTTCTGTGTCTATATGTCTGTGTGTGTCTCTGTTTCTGTGTGTGTCTCTGTGTCTATCTCTGTGTGTGTGTCTCTGTGTCTGTGTCTATATGTCTGTGTGTGGCTCCCAGGTGTGGAAGGAGTTCCGTGCATACGCGTGTCTCTGTGTGTGTGTCTCTGTGTGTGTCTCCGCGTGTCTCCCAGGTGTGGAAGGAGTTCCGTGCGTACGTCTGTGTCTCTGTCTGTGTGTGTGTCTCTGTGTGTGTCTCCGCGTGTCTCCCAGGTGTGGAAGGAGTTCCGTGCGTACGTGTGTGTCTGTGTGTGTGTCTATATGTCTGTGTGTGTGTGTCTGTGTCTATATGCTGTGTGTGTGTCTATATGTCTGTGTGTGTGTCTGTGTCTCCGCGTGTCTCCCAGGTGTGGAGGGAGTTCCGTGCGTACGCGGACAGCGAGGGTCTCCGCGTGGTCCTCGCGTGCGGAGCTCAGAGGTTCGGAGAGGAACAGCAGAGCCTGGTGGAGACCACGTACGTACACAGACAAAGCTCCCCCAGGTAGCCTCTAGCAGTGCTGCAGGGGCAAGTGCTGTCAGTAGCAGCAGCAGCAGCGTCTCACTCATTCACTCACCCAAATCACTCACCACACACAAGACAAAGCTCCCCCAGGTAGCCTCTAGCAGTGCTGCAGGGGCAAGTGCTGTCAGTAGCAGCAGCAGCGTCTCACTCATTCACTCACCCAAATCACTCACCACACACAGACAAAGCTCCCCCAGGTAGCCTCTAGCAGTGCTGCAGGGGCAAGTGCTGTCAGTAGCAGCAGCAGCGCCTATAGACACAAAGACATAGCTCCCCCAGGTAGCCTCTAGCTGTGTCTATGAAGGCTGCCACTGTGGCCACACACAGAGGGGGTTGGTGGGTGCTGTGTATGTTGTTGTTGTTGTTGTTGACGTCGTTGTTGTTGTTGTTGTGACAGGCCGGAGGGGCTGGTGTTGTTGTTGTTGACATTGTTGTTGACATTGTTGTTGACATTGTTGTTCACATTGTTGTTATTGTTGTTGACGTTGTTGTTGACGTTGTTGTTGTTGTGACAGGCCGGAGGGGCTGGTGTTGTTGTTGACATAGTTGTTGACATCGTTGTTGTCGTTGTTGTTGTTGTGACAGGCCGGAGGGGCTGGTGTTGTTGTCGTTGACATTGTTGTTGACATTGTTGTTGACATCGTTGTTATTGTTGTTGACGTTGTTGTTGACGTTGTTGTTGTTGTGACAGGCCGGAGGGGCTGGTGGTGTTGTTGTTGTTGACATTGTTGTTGACATTGTCGTTGTTGTTGTGACAGGCCGGAGGGGCTGGTGGTCTCGCGAGCAGACGTGGTGGTGGCCACCGCCGGCCGCCTCGTCGACCACCTGGCACGCACTCCCGGAGTCTCGCTCGCTCACCTGCGCTTCCTGGTAACAGCACCACTGCTATAGTACTATACCACTACACTACCACCACTACTATACTACGACTACTATACTCCCAGAGTCTCGCTCGCTCACCTGCGCTTCCTGGTAACAGCACCACTGCTATAGTACTATACCACTACACTACCACCACTACTATACTACGACTAC